>NW_004444342.1:7446-25090 GCF_000243295.1 Trichechus manatus latirostris | reverse complement strand
TTCTGAGTGGAGGCCCTTTGGCCCTGGGCTTCAGCTCCGCCTTCCAGGCCCACTGGGACAGCAACTCTGCTCCCTTGGCTTTAGGGGCACTGTTCTCCCAGTCCATCGGAGTGCCAACTCCACCCTTAGAAGCACCAGAGGCCATGGCGCCACACTTTGAAACCCCTGAGGTCATGGCCATACCTTTTGGGACTGAGGCAGCTCAGCTTCTTGTGTCCCTTGTCTCTTCAGCTTCTGCTTCTGTTTCCTGTGGCCTCTTGGCCCTTGGGCCTCACGCCCCCATCTGTCCTGCTCGGGCAAGTGTTCCAAAGCTCGGTACCTCCACCGGTAAGTTCCCGGAGGCACCCCACTCCGCCAGGAAGCCTCCTGCGCACAGGCACTCAGCTCCCTTGCTCCATGTGTTGGCAAGCCTAGCTCCACTGATAAGTACCCAGAGGCACCTCACTCTGCCAGGAAGCCTTCTGCTAACAGGCACTCAGCTCTCTCGCTCCGTGGGTCGGCTCCAGTGCCGACTTGCACCAGTCTCGTGGTTCTGCTGCTGTTGGTTCTCTGCCCCTGATGCTTCTCTGCTGCTGCAGGTATGCTGCTGCTGCTTCTCTGCCACTGCCACACCTCTATCCATTCACAGTTTTAAAACCGCTTCCACATTTCAGGTATCTGTTAGAGCAGCACCCGACTCTCTCAGTACCAAATTCTGTCTTGATCATCTAGTGCTGCTAAAACAGAAATACCACAAGTGGATGGCTTTAAGAAAGAGAAATTTATTTTTTCACAGTAAAGTAGGCTAAAAGTCTAAATTCAGGGCATCAGCTTCAGGGGAAGGCTTTCTCTCTGTTGACCTTCTCATCAATGTTCCGCCAGACTAGGAGCTTCTCTGTGTAGGGACCCCAGTCCAAAGGACGAGCTCTGCTCCTGGCACTGCTTTCTTGATGGTATGAGGTCCCCGTGAATTATTTTTTGATACTTTGTCGAATTCTATTGGCTAGAAATTTATTGAGGATTTTTGCATCTATTTTCATGAGGGATATTGGTCTGTAATTTTTTTTTTTTTTGGTGGTGTCTTTACCTGGTTTTGGTATCAGGGTTATGCTGATTTCATAGAATGAGTTCAGGAGTATTACATCCTTTTCTATGCTCTGAGATACGTTTAGTAGTAGTGGTGTTAACTCTTCTCTGAAAGTTTGTTGGGAATTTTTTAATTATCTTTTCAGTCTCTTTTTTTGTTATAGGTTTATTTAGTTGTTCTACTTCTGTTTGTATAAGTTTATGTAGGTAGTATGTTTCTAGAAATTTGTCCATTTCATCTGGGTTTTCAAATTTGTTGGAGTGCATAGTATTCTGTTATGATTCTTTTAATTTCAGTTGGGTCTCTTGTGATATTGCCCACCTCATTTTTTATTCTGGTTATTTGCTTCCTCTCCTATTTTTCTTTCGTCAGTTTGACCCATGGTTTATCAATTTTGTTAATCTTGTCAGAGAACTAGCTTTTGGTATAGTTAACTCTTTCAATTGTTTTTCTATTCTCTATTTTGTTTAAGTCTGCTCTAATTTTTATTATTTTCTTTCTCCTGCTGTCTGTGTGCTTATTCTGATACTCCCTTTCTATTTGTTTGAGCTTTAGAGTTAATGTTTTGATTTTGGCCCTTTCTTCTTTTTGAATGTGTGCATTTTTTGCTATAAATTGGCCTCAGAGCACTGCTTTTGCTGTGTTCCAATGGTTCTGGTAGGATGTGTTTTCCTTCTCATTTGATTCTATGAATTTCTTTATTCCATCCTTGATTTCTTCTATAACCCAGTAGTTTTTGAGCAAGATGTTGTTCATTTTCCATGTATTTGATTTTTTTTTCCTTCCTTTTTCTGTGATTGATTTCTACTTTTATGGCTTTATGTTCAGAAAAGATGCTTTGTAATGTTTTGATGTTTTGAATTCTGCTAAAGCTTGCTTTGTGGCCTAATATGTGGTCTGTTGTGGAGAATATTCCATGCGCGTTAGAAAAGAAAGTGTACTTGGCTGTTGTTGAGTGGAGTGTTCTGTATACGCCTATGAGATCAAGTTGGTTGAGTGTAGCATTTAGATCTTCTGTGTCTTCTTTGAGCTTCTTTCTGGATGTTCTGTTCTTCACTGAAAGTGGTGTGTTGAAGTCTCCTACTAATATTGTGGAGCTTTCTATTTCTCTTTTCAATGCTGTTAGAGTTTGTTTTATGTATTTTGAAGTCCTGTAGTTGAGTGCGTAAATATTTATTATGGTTTTGTCCTCCTGGTATATTGACCCCTTTAATCATTATATTGTGTCCTTCCTTATCCTTTGTGGTAGATTTTGCTTTAAAGCCTATTTTGTCAGAGATTAATATTGCCACTCCTGCTGTTTTTTGATTGTTGTTTGCTTGATATATATTTTTCTATCCTTTGAGTTTTAGTTTGTTTGTGTCTTTGAGTCTAAGGTGCGTCTCTTGTAGGCAGCATATAGAAGGGTCATATTTTTTATCCATTCGACCACTCTCTGTCTTTTTACTGGTGCATTTAGTCCATTTACATTCAGCATAATTATTGGTTAGGTATGAGTTCAGTGTATTTTTTTGTGTGTGTTGTTGAGAGTTTCTTTGTTCCAGTTAATTTTCCGGGCTGAATTTTTTTTTGAATGAATTTTCTTGTCATCTTTTTCATTGTTGTTGGTTTTGTATTTGCTGGGTCTTCATGTTTTTCTTCCTTTTTATTTTGATGTGTAGGATTGTTAGTTTCCATTGTGGTTACCTTAATATTTATCTCTGTTTTTCTAAGTTTAAACCAATCTTTTATTTCTTGATATTACCTTGACTTCCTCTCCATATGAAAGTTCTATGACTACATTATTTAGTCCTTCTTTTTTGTTTTAATGTTGTCATCTTTTACATATTGACATCTCTGTTTCCTTATTTTCAGTGTTTTAGCTTTGATTTATGTTTGTGACTTCCCTGTCTGGGTTGATATCTGGTTGCTCTGTCCTGTGTTCTAGTCTTGGGTTGTTATCTGATGTTATTGATTCTCTAACCAGAGGACTCCTTTTAGTATTTCTTGTAATTTTATTTTGGTTTTTACAAATTCCCTTAACTTCTGTTTATCTGGAAATGCCCTATTTTGCCATCATATTTGAGAGACAGTTTTGCTGGATATGTAATTCTTAGCTGGCAATTTTTTGCCTTCAAGGCTTTGTATGTGTCATCTTATTGCCTTCTTGCCTGTATCGTTTCTGCTGAGTAGTCATAGCTTAATCTTATTGACTCTCCTTCATAGATGACTTTTCTTTTATCCCTAGCTGCTCTTAAACTTCTCTCTTTATCTTTGGTTTTGGCAAGTTTGATCATAATATTTCTTGGTGACTTTTTTTTGGGATCTACCCTGTGTGGTGTTCAATGAGCTTCTTGGATAGATATCTTCTTATCTTTCATGATATCAGGTAAGTTTTCTGCCAACAATTCTGTCAATATTTTCTATTATCCTCCCCCCACCCCCATTCTGGTACTCCAATAACTCGTAAGTTATTCCTCTTGATAGGGTCCTACATAGTTCTTAGGGTGTCTTCATTTTTTAAAAATTCTTTTATCTGATTTTTCCTCAAATAAGTTGGTTTCAAGTGCTTTATCTTCAGTCTCACTAATTCTGGCTTCCATTGCCTCAAGTCTGCTCCTATGACTTTCTATTGAGTTGTCTAATTCTGAAATTTTATTGTTAATCTTTTGGATTTCTATTTTCTGTCTCTCTATGGATTCTTGCAACCTGTTAAATTTGTTTTTATGTGGTTGTGTAATCTTATTAAATTCCTCTATTGCTTTGCCTGTGCGTTCCTTGGCTTTGTCTGTATTTTGCTTAATCTCCTTCCTGATACCTTGAAGAGCTCTCCATATCAGTCTTTGGAGTTCTACCTCTGGTAATTCCAAGACCTTCTTTTCCTCTGGGAGGTTTCTTGGTTCTTTGTTTTGGGAGCTTGCTGAAGTCATCATGGTCTGCCTCTTTACATAATTTGCTATTGACTGTTTTCTCTGAGCCTTCAGTAAGTTATTATATTTATGTATTTTATATTTGCTTACTGTGTCTTAGCTTCCTGTTTTTTTTTTTTGTTGTTGTTGTTTTGATATGCCCAAATAGGCTGTTTGTGTGAGCTAGTATGATTATTGGCAACTTAGAAGCTCTAAAGTCCTGTCATTGGATGGCTAGATCTGTTACTAGGTATGTGAGCCCAAGAGTCCATTTAGTTTTCTTGTATGGATTCAGTTCAGTTGTCCAGTTAGTCACCAAGTGTGTGGTGCAGGCTTTCACCTACATTCCTAGATGGGCAGGAGTGATAGGAGTAGGCACAGGTATATTGCTGCTGTGGGGGGTCACATGCTGAGCAAGGCAGGGGCTGACAGCTGCCCCTGAGTGTCTGGGAGGAAAGAATGTCCCTGTTCCCTAGAGTGCATATGTGGGTGTGTTTTGCATCTGTGCTATGGGCACCCAATGCTGTTGGCTGTAAGGAATGGGAGGTAGTACTTATTCCTGGACCCCTGTCATGTGTCGCTAGGTGGAGTTGATGGAGCCACTATTCCTCAGGCCCCTGAAGTGAGTAGGTGAGAACCCTATTAATGGGCAGGGCAGTGAAAAATGTCATGAATCTGCCACTCCTCCTTTGCGTTGCAGTTGAAAATAGGCTACAGGTATATACCCGGTTGTACTGTGCTAATGAGGGCCTACGCTGTTGAAATGGGCCCACATCATTCTTGGCAAGGGTAAAAGACGTTAAAAGTCCATGGAACCCTTATGCCTCTGCCTAGGCAAGGGGGCTTTGTCTGCCCTGAGTTTACAGCAGGTCCCACTTCTGGCTCAGGAAGCGTGGCAATTGCTGAAGTCTGCCTGGGACCAAAGTAGAGTGGGGAGGGGGCAGGTGAATGGGAGAGAGGTACTTCCCAGAGTGAGCAGGAGTTTTTTGATCCTGCATAGTAGGTTAGATGTTTGCACTTAACTTTCGCAGATTCATCATCGCTTCTCCTTGGTTCCAGAGGCTTGCGTGGACTCTCTGAAACATGATTTCTCCCAGTGTAGAAAATGTGTCCTGAGTGCTACTGCTTGCCTCAGCCTGCGTGTCAGCTGATCTGGCCTGCAGGGTGCTGGCCAGGTCAGGTCTGGCAAATCCTTGTTGCTTCTGAACTGTCTCTCCCTCCCTCTGCCACTCAGACTGACACCTCAATTTTGTCTTTGATGTTCGGGGCTCCTAGGATGTCATATATAATTGATTCACTTGTTTTTTCAGGACTTTGTTGTAAGAAGGACCACAAAAGCATCTGACTTTTTTGCCATCTTGGCCCCGCCTCCTGATTTCAGTTTTTCTAAAATTAATAAACTACTACCTGTATTATTGTGTGTGTCTTCTTGTTTTAATGTGCAAGTGGGTAATATGTAGGTTCATTTTATGGAGTAAATACTAACAGTTTTTATCAATTGGTACTCTAATTATCATATTAACTAAACTGTTATGAGTTCCAATGACTTATATATCTATTTTTCTTTTGCAAAACATTCCAGAATTGAACAGCCTTGGGCTGACAGGGAAATTCTATTTCTGTGGTCATTCAATGTTAGGTGTCTTCTCCTCTCTTCTCCGCCTTCTCCTAGAATTTTCTTTTCATCTATATGGCAGATGGGCTCACTTTTACGTCTATATTCCCACCCAAGGGAAGAGGAAAGCAATAATACAGGGTAAATGGCTTATTTTAAGTAAAATATTCCAAACATTACATTCATTTTTCTGCTTGTATGTTGTTGACATCCATTTAGTTATACCACCACATGAATCATAAAGGATGGTGAGGAAATCCAGTCACTAAATTGATGGTATTCTTCCTCTGGTCACTTAAATTTTCATTATACCATTCTTATGCATGGAATGCACTCATTGCTTACCAGTGAAGACCATTCAGAAGTCCCATACAATTGATGCAGCTCAATGTTGAGTTCAATGTCTAGGATCTCTGAGGATTTTCCAATAGGTCTAGAAATGACTTTAGTCTAATAACTTATAAACAAGTAGACATTATTGAAATCCCCTACATACACTCACAATCAATAAAGAGTGGTAAAAAGGAACAGGATAACCACCAAAAATTTCCATTCAGAAAAGGGGTAAAAAAGGGAGGGAGAGAGAATCTCACTTAGTAGTGACCTGTTTATTGTAATACTGTAATGAAATTTTGCTGGCAAGAATTCTGAAGTCTTCATATCCTGGTAGTGAAGTAAGATTTTTGATTTGAGACTGTTTCTGTTATTTGGGAGAAATTGACCTGAGAATGTACTCTACAGAACCTAAGTTCTCCTTGTTAAAGGTTCTTCTTTTCATATTAAACCACATGGTCATATTGGAAGTGAAGACTGGAGAATATTCTTCTGCAGAGAGCTCACACAGCTTATGCAGCCAATTCCGCGCCATTGAGTGGTTTTAGTATTTAAATAATAGAAGATTTTTGTAGACAAGTGTGATTCTCTTACAAATATCTGTCCATATCAATCTGTAAAATAACAACAGAAACATAAAAATAAATTGATAAAATGATATTAAAAAAGTAGAAATGATATTGAAAATTATGATAGCAGAAAATAAAAATTAAGTAGTAGAAAACTTGAAAGATATCATTGAGAATACTTACCAGAAAGTAAAAAAACAGATGAAGTGAAATTAGTGGATTCGAACAAAGTACCAATATCTAAATAATATGAGCACTAGAAATAGACAATAGCAAAACGAAATGGGAAGATTTTATAAAGTAAAAATAATATGAGAAAATATAATTGAACTAAAAGGCATGAATTTACAAATTTGAATGGTTCATAAAAAAGCATATCATCATAAATATTAAAAAACTTTGTCATAAAATGATCTTAAAAAAAATTTATGAACAAAAAATGTTATATATAACAGGTTGAAACAAGGGTAGCATCTCATTAGAAACAACACTGGAGCCTACCAGCAAAGGAGCAAAATTTTCAAAAGTCTGACAGAGCAATTATTTCTAAACTAAAATTTTAACATACTAACCAAGAATGCCATGTAATCAGATAATACAGCACATTCATTCAGGTAATAGTGCTCACTCATCTATGCCAAGAAATTTGGAAGACAGATACCTGATCAACCAGGTATCTGCTCTCTGGAAGAGATCCATATTTGTGCCCATTCCAAAGAATGTCAATGCAACAGAATGTGGAAATTATCGAACGTTATCATTAGTATCACATGCAAGTAAAATTTTGCTGAAGATAATTTAAAAAAAGATTGCAGCAGTACATTGACAGGGAATTACCAGAAATTCAAGTGGGATTCAGAAGAGGATACCAGAAAGATGTTTAGCTGTGTTTTATTGACTATGCAAAAATACTTGACTCTGTGGATCATAATAAATTATGGATAAGAATGTGAAGAATGGAAATTCCAGAACACTTAATTTTGCTCATGAGGAACCCGTATATAGACCAAAAGCCAGTCATTCGATCAGAACAAAGGGGATACTGAGTGGTTTAAAATCAGGAAAGGTATGCATCAGGGTTGTATCCTTTCACTCTCCTTATTCAATTTGTATGCTGAGCAAATAATCCGAGAAGACGGACTACATGAAGGAGAATGTGGCATCAGGATTGGTGGAAGACTCATTAACAACCTGTGACATGCAGATGACACAACCTTGGTTGCTGAAAGCAAAGAGGACTTGAAATACTTACTGATGAAGATTGAAGACTACAGCCTTCAGTATGGATTACACCTCAACATAAAAAAGAAAAACAAAAATCCTCACAACTGGACCAATAGGCAACATCATGATAAATGGAGAAGAGATTGAAGTTGTCAAGGATTTCCTTTTACTTGCATCCACAATCAATGCCCACGGAAGAAGCAGTCAAGAAATCAAAAGACGAGTTGCATTGGACAAATCTGCTGCAAATGACCACTTTAATATGTTGAAAAGCAAAGATGTCACCTGGAGGACTGTCTTAGTCAACTATTGTTACTCTAACAGAAACACAAGTGGATGGCTTTAACAAAGAGAAATTTATTTTCTCACAGTAAAGAAGGCTACGAGTCCAAATTCAGTGTGTCAGCTCCAAGGGAAGGCTTTCTCTCTCTGTCACCTCTGGAGGAAGGTCCTTCTGATCAATCTTCATCTGGTCAAGGAGCTTCTCAGGTGCAGGGAGCCTGGGTCCAAAGGACATGCTCTGCTCCTGGCACTGCTTTCTTGGTGATATGAGGTCCCCCCTCTCTGCTCATTTCCCTTTCCTTTTATCTCTTGTAAAAGGTGGTACAGGCCACATCCCAGAGAAACTCCCTTTACTTTGGATCAAGGATGTGACCTTACTAAGGGTGTTAAAATCCCACCCTAATCCTCTTTAACATAAAATTACAATCACAAAGTGAATGACATACACACAATGCTGGGAATCATGGCTCAGCCAACTTGATACACACATTTTTAGGGGGACATAATTCAATCCATGACAAGGACTAAGGTACACCTGAGCCAAACTATGAAATTTTCAATTGCCTCATATGCAAGCAAAAGCTGGACAATGAATAAGGAAGACCAAAGAAGAATTGATGCCTTCAAATTATGGTATTGGCAAAGAATGTTGAAGGTACCATGAACTTCCAGGAGAACAAAAAAATCTGTCTTGGAAGAAGTACAATGAGAGTGCTCCTTGGAAGCCAGGATGGGGAGACTTTGGCTCACATACTTTGGACTTGTTATCAGAAGGGACCAGTCTCTGGAGAAGGACATCATGCTTGGTAAAGTAGAGGTTCAGTGAAAAAGAAGAAGACCCTCAACAAGATGGACTGACGTGGTGTCTGCAACAATGGGCTCAAACATAACAACAATTGTAAGGATGACTGGGACTGGGCAGTGTTTTGTGAGTTTGAACCGACTCAATGGCACCTAACAACAACATACAGACGATGCTCCTGTAGTCTCTTATACAGAAACCCAGTAGATATCCCAAAGAAGAAGGAAAAATTAAGAAAGAAAAAGATAGGAAATGCGAATAGAATAGAAGGTTCTAGTTGGTACGCTCCCTCTTCAAAAAAAAAAAAAAAAGGTAGATCCCTGATATGTTTGAAGAGATTTACAGTTCTGAAAGATAGTTTGTGAGTAAATAAATGATAGGTCTGCAGAAAATTAAAACAAAACCAAATGGGCAACACCTCCCCAAAAGTAAAGACCAGAAGGCAAGAACAGACAGGAAAACTAGATGAATGGACATGGAGAACCCAGGGTGGAAAGGAAAAGGGGAAGAGTGCTGACACATTGTGGGGATTGCAACCAATATCACAAAACAATTTGTGTATACATTTTTGAATGTAAAACAAATTTGCACAGTAAACTGTTACCTAAAACACGATATATTTTTTTTTTTAAAAAAAAGCAACCAATGAGGCTATTACTAACCTCTGGCCAAACAATAATTATATGACAATGAATTTATTTATTGAACATTATATGATCCAACTGTGAATAATATTACCTGGTCATGTTTATGTAAATACAATAATTATAAAACTCAAAATGATAATAAAACTGGATTGGATAAATTATTAGAGAAGTGAGTATTTGTACTGTGGTGAGGCATAGAGGGATTGGTAGGGTATAAAGGAGATAAGCCATTACTTTCCATGTGAAGAAAACAACAGATAATATATAAAACTGAAAAAAATGAAGAAATTGAGGTATAAACACATTATTTAGAGACATAGAGATAAACGCCAAAAGAAACAATAGAAGAAAAAGAAGTGACAGCATCAGGGAAGCAGATACTGAGAATGAGAAGGCCTGGGATAATGTCTAGTCATTTTCTTTAGAAATTTTTTAGGACTCTTTGGCTTTTTAAAACCTGTTGCTGTCGAGTAAATTCCGACTCATACTGACCCTATAGGACAGAGTAGAACTGTTCCATAGGGTTTTCAAGGAGTGACTGGTGGATTTGAACTGCCAACCTTTTGGTTAGCAGCTGAAAGATTAACCACTGTGCCACCAGGGCTTCTTGGCTTTTTAAGCTCTTCTAATTTTGGTAGTAATAAAAATTAAATGAGATACAGGTGTGTGTGTGTATACGTACATATTCTGAAACATATATTCAGAATTTGGTACATATTTAACACTCAAGCAGCTAAATTAATAGCTTTACACCCACACACCAACTATTAGCTTTATCTTCCAGAACCGTGATTTATTTGTCTATAAAAAGGGATACTATTACACATCACACAAGTTTTTTATAGAAATGAAATGGTATAACTCTAAAATTTCTATGACAGAACCTCAAGGGCTCTAATTTATGTCAAATGTGCCATTTTAATTGATGAGGAGCCAGATTCCAGAAAGGTTAAGTGATGTGCCCAAATTCACAGGAGTAAATGTAGGAAACAATTCAGACGACAGCTCTCGCTGAAAGCATGATCTTCATTATACTATACTGTATCTATTCATTTATGTTAGTGAGCACATTCTACTGTACATGTTTGTGTCCAAGGCAAAATATTCCAAGGGAAAGGCTTCATCCAAGTCTGTCATATTGCTATCACTTTAAAAGTAGAATTCATTGAAAACCTGTTGCTGTTGAGTCGATTCCAACTCATAGCAAGCATATAGGACAGAGTAGAACTGCCCCAAAGATTTTCCAAGGAGCACCTGGTGGATTTGAACTGCTGACCTTTTGGTTAGCAGCCCTAGTTCTTAACCACTACACCACCAGGGTTTCCTTAAAAGTAGAAGAGTAAAATAAATTTCAAATTACCTATATATATTTTTATTTTCTTTTTGTTTTCTTCCATTTCACCATGACTTAATGTTTATATTTTTAAAAAAGACAGTGAAAACTTAATTATCACTTAACTCTCTTGTTGTCTTAAAAGTGATAGGAAATAAAAATGAAATATTAATGAACCATTTTCAGATGACTTTGATAAATAACGAAATTTATCAACTCCTTTTTTTTTCTTTCTGAGCAAAAATATATGATATATTGTTCCAAGTCCTGTTCAGAATTCAATAGAACTACAAAATATATTGCAATGAAAAATACATTAACATCGTGAGTGTCTGTAAAAGAGTAAACTAACAAACAAAATGGATGATAAAGTCAAAATAAGATTATATATTACATGTTACATTTCAATATGTTCCCATTTTTAGTGCTTCCATTACCTGCATGGGAATTGGGAGATTGGGAGGCAGCATAAGTGCCAAGTTATTTTCCATTAGGCTTGATCAATTCATGTCACCATACACATGTAATTAGTATAGATTGTGGTATAATCCTTATTACATACCTAAATCGTAAGCAAAAAAAATTCTGCAAAGTAGTGTCTTTGAGAGTGTGCTGCTAAAAACAACACATCTTGATGAGAGAATTTTTGGATTTTATGTTTCTTGTTCACATTGTTGCTAAAAAAACACTGACGGTGTCAACAACTGGTGCTAAAGAAAGTGAGGATTTATGGACTTACATTTAATATATTCCAGTATTAGAAAGAGATAAAACTGCATACAACTAATTTTCTATTATAGTCACAGTGCTTAGAATTAATTAATCCACTTATATTTCATTCATCAAGTTATTATTAAAGAAATGTTTATCATGACCCTACAATAGCTAAATTCTATTTTTTTTCCACTAAAACATGCTACAAAAGAAATCAAACCTTCTCTCAGGGAGCTTAAAAACTAGGAGAAGGAAACATACAATAAACATAAAAAAATAATAACTAAGGTATATAGAAAGTAACATGGTGATACTTATCGAGGAAAATAAATTAGGTAGGGGAACAGAGAATTCTAGGTATAATTTTAGATGGAGTGGTCATAAAAAGCCTCACTGAAAAGGTGGTATTTCAGTATAAACTAAAAGAGATAAGGGACAGATCCATGTGAAAATCAGTGGAAGAAAATTTCAGGCAGAGGAAAATGCAGGTTCAAAGTTTCTGAGTCTAGATGGTGACTCCACTGTGGTTGGATCAGAGTGATTAAAGGAAGAGGTTAATGAGAGGTAAATTCTGTGAATTACGAAGAAGGCAAATTATTCAAATTCTTCTAGAATAATGTCTAGACTTTCTTTTTACTATGAGTGAGAAAGAAGACATTGGTGGGTATTGAGCCGTAAGGGTGACTTAATCAGTGTATATTTAACTAGATTACTCTAGATGTTCTATAAACCCATTGCCATGGAGTTGATTCTGACTCATAGTGACCCTATAGGACACAGTAAAACTGCCACAGAGGGTTTCTGAGGCTAGTGGATTCGAACTGTCAACTGTTGGTTAGCAGCGGAGCTCTTAATCACTGAGCCACCAGGGCTTCTGATATTCTATATGTACTGGAGAAGGACAAGGTTAGCAGCAGGACAACCATTTAATAGTAATTCAAGGGAGATTTTATGGTACTTTTTTCCAAAGTGGTAGCAATGGCTGTTACAAAAATGGATTAATTGAATATTCTAAATATATTTTGAAGGTAGAGCTTGAAATGTTTGCTGATGGGTTAAATATAATATATGAAGAAAATATGTTCATGTTGCCTGTAAAATATTTGTCCTAGGAAAATAGCGGAATGATGATTCCATGTACTAAGATAGAGAAAAGACCTGGAAAAGCTGGCTATAGAAGGAAAGAACATCACTTCATGTTTTGATATATTAAGTAAGTAGACATCTGCGTGGGAATGTCTAGTAGGCCATCAAATATGTAAGTCTGAGTTCCGGAATAAAAAAAAGAGAAATTAAAATACTTAGATCACTTACAAAAACATGAGAAAATATATGAGCTCACTGAGTGTGTGTAAGTTGAAAATAAGATAGGGCCAGCATTGAGCCCTAGAGACCTCCATGCTTAGTGGTGGATGAGCTGAAAAGAAACAAAGGAGGATTTTGTGTTTGAAGATAAGTGCAGAAAGTGTTTCAAGGAAGAAAAAATAAATGTCTTAGCTATATGCTGCAATAAGCCAAATAAATTAAGGACTAAATTTTAACGACTGAGTTTAGCAACAGGGTGATCATGGTGATTTAGTTAGGAGCAGTTTTAGTGGAGTATAGGGGTTGATTGCCTGAAAGAAGTAGGTTAAGAAGGAGAGAATGAGGAAAGAGGTTTTGTAGAGAACCCATTAACGAGACTTTCTGTAAAGATATAGACAGAAATATAGTGGTAACTAGAGGGAAGTGAGATCAAGTGATTTTGTTAAATGTATTTGTAGGAAGATTGAAAGATCCATTCAAGAGGAAAACATCTGCTGATGTAAGACAAGAAATTTACTAGAGAGTTATCTTTGACTAAATGTGGGAGAAGGGAGTGATTGGAGCTATTATACTAGTAGTGAGGTTGTTTTTTCTTGGGGGAGAGGAAGATGGTTCTTATATAATAACAAGGGTGATTACAGAGAATATGAGCACAGTTGCTAGTGGTTAAGTAAACATTGTAGTTGGAACTTATTGAAATTCTCATTGATAGCTTCAACTTTCTCAGTGAAATGGAGAGCAAGGTCAGTAACTGAGAGTAAAAACAAAGAATGTGTAAAATCTGGCCTTAGAAGAGACAGGAGAGTTTGTCTATTTAATGAGAAGAAAACGAAAACTATACTAATAAGGATACCAGTAGGTTTATAGATTTGGAGATGGTAAGATTAATTATTGTACAGTTGCTCCTATTTTGTCATAAAGTAATAAGTGAGTTGTTACTAGAATCTTGAAGGAGGAGGGGGTATGAAGGTTTAAGGTTCAAGTTAAGAAGTTACAGAATATTTATTTCAGAGACTGGAAGATTATATTCATTAAGAAAACAAATTTCACGTAAGACCAAAAGTAGAGTTTTCTTTAATTCCAATTAGTGTTTAGATGCTGGAGTCCAGACTTCTGTGTGTAAATAAATAAATAAATAAATAAAATTTTAAAATTTAGGTGAATCTTTGAATGACTTGTGTAGTAACAACTCTATGTATTTTGACAGCATGTCAAATTTTAGAAACTACCAACATTTTTAGAGCCGGTATTGTGTGAGTAAGGGGAACCATAAAATTTTACAGCACCATTTTATTGTGTTTCATTAGAATTAAACTGACTTTCTTCTCTGGCATGTTCAATACTATGTATACATTTTAATTAGAAGAGCTTCCAAACATTTTAATTAATGGAAACATACAAAGATTTAAGTAAAGCCTATATGGGGTTAAATTTAAAGATAGCGTTTAGTTGAATAAAAAAGTTTCTATTTGTTGAATATTGCCTTCTGATTATATTATCATATCTTGTTTATTATTGCTCCATGTGACTAGGAACTCAGGAATGTACTATCCACCCTCTCACTAACAAAGAACTACTCTTTCTTTTGCGTGATGCAGAGTTGCACACTGCTGATAAAATTAAGGGAACAATATTTGTCATTTGTGTTGGGAAGTCCATTTAGTCTAAGAAACCTAAGAATACTGTGGCTATCCTGTCTTTTTGCATAGCTCCTGTATTTCAGAAATATTAGTATGATATTTGTGGGGCACTTGGCTTTCTAGCATCATTAACAAAACTATGTTAAGTGTGGATAAGTCCCTCTTACTTTGTTTAAGTGTATTTCTTGGATCCTTAACCCAAAGAACATATTCTGGTGTTAAAATCTTACTGAAGTTACTGCAACTGAAGTTGTTTCATCTGATATTGCAGAAGTCTTTGTGGGGTTGATAGAGATGCTTTTAAAATTCGGAAGAACTTCAGAGACTAACATTTTTTAAAATAAAAATTTTAAGATTGCAAAATAATGAATAAATGGATTTAGCTAGGTCTAGAGTTTTTTTTTTCAAAGTAAATAAAACAGATGCACTAGGGAATTGAGGACAAAGGTAAGGAAGGGTGAAGATAATTACGAGCTATAAAAATTGAAAAATAAGGTAGAAAATGAGCTTGTAAAAGGGTCGTCCCTGATCTCTGGGTGGCTCAAGTGATTTGTGCTCAAATATTAACCTAAAGGTTGGGGATTCATGCCCATTAATGGTTGGTGATTCAAACCCACCCAGTGACATCACAAAAGAAAGGCCTGGCAATCTGTTCACATAAACATTACAGCCAAGAAAATGCTACAGAGCTCAGTTCTACTCTGTAACACATGAGGTCGCCATGAGTTAAAATTGACTTGATGACAATGGATTTGTTTTTTTGTTTTTGACGGGGTGATGAACATAAAAACGTGGTGGGACACATATATTAGAGGACCCCGATTAGCTAAAGAATTTGGGGGTGGTTGTAAGTTACATCTTTTTTATCTTTCAAAAATAGTTGAAAAGTTAGAAAGTGGTAATTTTTAAGAGATATTTAGAAATAAAAATTTTAGATGAAGTATGTTGTTGTTGTGTGCCTTACAGTCAATTCTGACACAAAGTGACTCTATAGGACAGAGAGTAGAACTGTCCCATAGGGTTTCTTAGGCTGTAATCTTTATGCGAGCAGATCACCAGTTCTTCTCTCCTTTAAGGGGCTGGTGGGCTTGAATTGCCAACCTTTCTGGTTAGCAGCTAAGCCCTTAACCTTTGTGCCACCAGGCTCCTTAAGTGAGGTGCCCACCCATTGCCGTCAAGTCGATTCCAACTCATAGCAACCCTATAGGACAGAGTAGAATTCCCCACAGTGTTTCCAAGGAGCGGCTGGTGGATTCGAACTGCTGACCCTTTGGTTAGCAGCCAAACGCTTAACCACTGTGCCACCAGGGCTCCAAATGAGATGCAGTTACTTTTAATTAGAAGCTCCAGTGTGTGATCACGAGAGTGAATGTTTGAGTTGTTGTAGGCGAGTAAGATCACTGGAAGTGAAGAATCCAAGGAACTAAAAGCAGAATGTATTCATACAGTTAGTCTATGAACAATTTGAAGTTGCCAATATAGTAAATAAATCTGTATTTTTAAATCATGGTTCACTGGAAAATCTCATCTAAAATGGAGATGTTTCATTGACAAAGGCTCTTTTTTGTGAACATATCTCATGAAAGACTAGCATGCTTCATTAAGGAATTCTGTACTCTGTACCAGAGAGTATATTTCTGATGAAAGACTAAAGAAAATGGGGAGTTACTCGTGATGTCCCAGATCTCCCCCTCTTCTTCTTAACCACTTGATAGTCTTTATTCTTGAAATTATTAGTAAAGCTTGATTCTGGGTGAGAACTCTGATTTGTGTGAATCTGATTTAACAAACTTATACTTTTTGTAAGCTAAGAGAGAAATAGTTATGCTTCCAGAATTATATTTGTTCAAAGTTCTGAAGTTTCATGGTGAATATTAAAAGTATAATTACATTCATATGAAAAAATATCTTGATAGATTAAAAGAAATAATTCTATGGGTCCATATAATTACTGTAGTATTATATGATTATGAAGAAAAAAAATTGGAGAACATTAAAGCTATGACTTATTTCAGATTCAGTTTTATTTCACAATTCATTCATAAACTCCCCTCAATAGCAATCTTATTAGTAGGAATTTAATTTTTTTTAAAAAAACCTTTACTGAGAAATAATTTGTATAAAATACAAAGTACCAACTTTAAGTGAATACTGTGATGAATTTTTCCCCATTTCCCCCTACCTCTATCTCTTGGGAACCTCCAGTCTTCTTTTGTCCAGATAGATCTCCCTATTCCAGATATTTCATATAAGTGAGATCATGCAATATTTGTCCTTTTGTATCGGGCTTATTTCATTTGGAATAATGTTTTCAAGGTTCATCCATGTGCTGGCATGTATTAGAAATTCTCTTTTCTTTATTGTTTGTTGATGGGCACTTGGGTTGTTTCCACCTTTTAGCTATTGTGAATAATACCACAAGAAACATTATTGTACAAGTGTCTTTGAATCACTGTGTTTGATTCTTTTAGGTATATTTCTAGAGGTGGAATGGCTAGATCAAATGGCATTTCTACTTTTAACTTTTTTGCAACTACCAAACTACTTTCCTCAGAGTCTACACCATTTTATATTTCCACCAGCAATGGAAGGGTGTTCTGATTTCTCCATATTTTCACCAACACTTGTTGTTTCTTTCTTTTTTTTCCTCTTTCCTCTTATTTATTTATTTATTTTAATAATAGCCATTCAAGCGGGTGTGCCGTGGTATCTTAGAGCGGTTTTATTCTGCATTTCCCTGATGGTTAATGATGTTGAGTATAATTTCATGTATTTAATGGTCATTTGTATATCTTCTTCAGAGAAATGTCTATTAATGTCTTTTATCCAGTTTTTATTTTTAATTTTTTAATTTTTTTTTAAATTTTTTATTGTACTTTAGATGAAGGTTTACAGAATAGTTTCTCATTAAATAGTCACTACACATATTTTTTAATGACATTGGTTAACAACTCCACGACATATCAACACTCTCCCTTCTCGACCCTGAGGACCTTTTCTTTGGTGAAAATATACATAGCCAACGTTACAGCATTTTGAAAGTTTCTACATATACAATTCAGTGACATTGATTACATTCTTCCAGTTGTGCTTCTATTCTCACTATCCTTTTCCAAATTATTCCTTCACCATTATCTTCAACTCACTGTCCCCTAGGCTACCCATCAAACCTTTTGAGTTGCTGTTGTCAATTAGATCTCACATGGATAATTCTTTTATTTTTTTT
>NW_004444342.1:2210-4486 GCF_000243295.1 Trichechus manatus latirostris | reverse complement strand
AAAAGGGGAAGAAGAAGAAAAAAAGAAGAATGCATAAATAAAAATTAGAAAGGTAAAAGGACAGCAAATCTCCCAGGGATGCCAGTGGCGTGGTACGAGGTCTCATGAAGTTGTTCCCAGGTGTTGCAGTACAGCCTGTCTAGAAGGCATGGAGATGAGAAACTGAGTAACGGAGAAAGACAAAAAGGGAAAAAGAAGGAAAAGAAAACAAAACAAATTAAAAAAAAAAAAACAAGAAAAGCCCCCCCAAAACAGAAAAAAAAAACAGGAAAAAAAAAGAAATGTCCTCAGGGATCCCTCTGTGGTCTGCGCAAACTGAGAGGGTAGGTAGGTCCCAAGCTGTGTAGCACTGCATGGCCAGAACAGGCTGCCAACTTGAAAAAAGAAAAAGAAAACAAACAAATAATTCAAAACAAACAAACAAACAAAAGCTCTGGGATCCCACCAGTGTTGCAGCCCAGACCGGGAAGCAGTTCCACACTCGAATGGAGCTCCACAGCCCCCAGGAAGAAGCAAAGATGGCGCACAGAGCCAGGTATTTGAGCGAACGGAGGGGGAGGTGGTGAGTGGTAAGGAAGAAATCAAAAGAAGCAGAAAAAAGCAACACCAGCAGCCAACAAATGGCACTCAGGAAGTCGGTCAGTGCCAGCGGGTATAATCCAAGCAGCCCGTGTTTCCCTGCCAAGAGACTGTGGCCATGGGAAGCAGAGGAGGCTGAGTGGGGGTGAAGAAGGGTGGGGGTGGTAAAACATATACCGCCAATTACCGGTTGTTCTGTCTCCTGCTGGAAGCTCTGTGAAGCTGCTTTCTTGTACCCCCATTTGCTGGTCTCTGATAGGAGTCCAAGATGGCAGAACCACTGTGCGTTAGCTGATAGGGGACCTCTGCATGAACCTCTCTTTGCTCTCTGTTCTCTGTCAGTTTTCTCACTCCATTTGGTGCTTGGCTGAGTTCTTTATCTCTTCATTTGATGTTTTAGGGTTTCAGGATTGCGGTTTTATCTGTTTGGCTTGGTTTCCAGATCTTTGCTGCGGAGGGATGGCATGGTGCTTCTGCCTAGAGCGCCATGTTGCCAGTAGTCTTTTGTCCAGTTTTTAACTTGGGTTTTCAGTCTTTTTTGTTGTTAAATTTTAAGTTTTTTTGTTGTTCTCTATCTATCTATCTATCTCTTTCTATCTCTCTCTCTCTCTATCATCTATCTGTAT
Organism: Trichechus manatus latirostris; assembly: GCF_000243295.1. Taxonomy (NCBI): domain Eukaryota; kingdom Metazoa; phylum Chordata; class Mammalia; order Sirenia; family Trichechidae; genus Trichechus; species Trichechus manatus. Next base: position 3,281 of record NW_004444342.1, on the reverse strand, counting down.
GAATTCTAGACTAAACCTTTATCTGATACAGTGAAACCTGTGAGAGTTGGAACTCGACAGGACTGCCTTGTTTTTCCAGGTCTCACAATTTTTACACCTTTCACAGGTGCAGTTTTACCACTTCTACATCATTCATTCTAAGAAAATATTTGAGTTTCCCTTCTCTGATAGGTCTCCACCTTACACATGTTATGGCTTTTGTAGGTTTTACTGTTTATAGTTTCCAAAAATGTCCACCCATTCTGTAGGCTTTCTCTTCACTTTCTTGACAACATTCTTTGATGCACAAAAAAATAATAATAATTTCGATGAAGTCCGATTTATCTACTTTTTCTCTTTCTGCTCGTGCTTTTGATATTGTATATAAAAATCCATTGCCTTAAATAAATTATCCAAGCTTACCTCCTATGTTTTCTTCTAACAAATTTATGGTGGTGGCACATTGGATAAGAGTTTGGCTACTAACCAAAAGGTCTGCAGTTCGAATCCACCAGCCACTCTTTGGAAACCCTATGGGGCAGTTATACTCTATCCTATAGGGTCCCTATGAGCCAGAATCAACTAGATGGCAATGGGTTTGGTTTTTCTTTTTAATGCATTTTTAGGTCATTCATCCATTTTAATTTTTTTATATGGTTTGAGGTCTAGGTCTAGTTTTATTCTTTTGTATGTGGAAAACCGATTGTCCCAGCATCATTTTTTGAAGAGATTATCCTTCCCCCATTAGATAGATTTAGCATCCTGGAGAAGTACATCATGCTTGGTAAGGCAGAGGGTCAGTTAAAAAGAAAAAGATCCTCAAGGAGATGGATTGACACAGTGGCTACAACGATGGGCTCAAACACAGCAATGATTATGAGGATGGTGCAAGAAACAGGCAGTATTTCATTCTGTTGTACATAGGATCTCTATGATTCAGAACCGACTCAACCACACCTAACAACAACGACATAAATTTTTGAGTTTATTTATGGATTTTCAATTCTATTCTATTGATACATTGACAGTTATAGATTAAGATTACTATAACATGATAAAATATAGAGTTTTCTTTTTTCTAATTTTCAATTA
>NW_004444342.1:0-944 GCF_000243295.1 Trichechus manatus latirostris | reverse complement strand
CCGCTCTCACACTTTTTACTATTTTCTATTTTACATGTAGCAAGTTTGCAGTATCCAGTACATATAGTTGGCTTTTAAAGCCTGTTACGCAAAATTCAGTGGTTGTACTTCTACATGATATCACGTAATATATCCACCATACCAAATTCTTGGGTGTGTAGGAATGTCTGGTAGGTTCCATTGTATCTAATTGTCTAGAGGTGTGAGCAACCTCCAAACAACTTAGTACCAACACCTACATAAGGTCATCTGGTGATCCAGGTTCCTTATCCTTTTTAATTTTTCGTGTCTTCACTGAAAATGCAAGCTTAATTCACAAATTTTATTCCCAGAAACATTTGTCAAGTGTTTTTGTGTCCCTAATAATAATTAAGTTACATACTTAGGTCAATATCTGACTTCTAAGCAACAATACATTATTTATATAATGTATATACACAATATATGTGATATGTATATTTCCTACCATTTAAGAAACACTGTAGCTAGGAGAATCTTGTCAACTGTTTGAGAGTGAACTCTTGTGTATACATGTCACCCAATGCAGGTTTCTCTAATTTATAGAAGCAACTATGACTTTGAGCTGCTCCCTTGTTTTAATTAACCATCTTTCTGTGATTTATATGCACTGTTTTTCAAGACTCTGGATCTTTCAGTGTTTCCATAAAAAAACTAATCTTTGGTTATTGTTAATTTCCCACTACACTCAATTTTCCACTTTAAAGTGAACATTATCACAAGTTTAGCTTGGGGGTTTGCAAAGTCTCCTTCTTTTGTATTTTTTTTCTTTTTTCTTCTTATTTGTTTATATATTTTATTGTACTTCAGGTGAAGGCTTACAGAATAAATAGTTTCTCATGAAACAGTAGTACACATGTTGTTTTATGACATTGGTTAACAACCCCACAACATATTAACCCTCTAACTTCTCAATCTTTTTTTTT
>NW_004444341.1:356643-358100 GCF_000243295.1 Trichechus manatus latirostris | reverse complement strand
CCTATCCCAGGGTTCCTTGAGGAGCTGACTCTGCCCTGGGGCTGGCATTTTTCTCCAGCTCCACTCATTCCTGCATTACTGCATCTTTCCCCCTGGGCCTGCCCTAGTGTGACCTCCTGTCCAAATTGGAACCTGACCCTCTGACCAGCTCTTCGCTGCCTCCTCCTCTGAAGGCTGCACCTGCTCCTAGCGGAGAAGACAACCCAGAATCACCTGCCCGCCCCCCACCTTGACTTTGGGAATTCCTACTCCCTGCAGATGTCCCTGTAGATCCCTCACCCTTGATAGCAGCAACCCCTTCCCTTAAGTGTTCACTTTGCATGGTGAAGTTTAGAAACCTGGTCATCCTCCTGGGGTGTTTTTACCCCACTCGCAAGTGTTTTCCAAATGGAGTCTGATCTGGGAGAGAATCTGCTGCTTCCTGGTTTATAACTGTGAGGTTGTAGAGGGCGTTTTTGAAACCACCCTGTTATTTGCAGTGCGTTCGATTTTAATGGTGTGTCTCCCTTGCAACTGACTACTGAACACATATGCTGATGAGTGAGCTTACCTAGGTAGTCAAAAACCAAAGGTTCCCCCATAAGTGATAGAAGTGGAAAGACCAAAGGAATCACTGTGTAAGCATAATCCAGAGTCTAGCTTCTTAAAATCCCTGGAGACCTTCGAAGAGGTGGAAAAATGTTTTCTTGGTAGATATGCTAGCTTTGAATATAAAAGGTGATACAGTCCATCATCCTTCAGCTCCTCTTGTCTGTGTGCTTATCCCCAGAGAACCATCCTGGTTTTCAGTGTGCTGAATGACACCTGGTAGGTGTTCAGGCATGTTCAGTCATGGGGAGGCTAGCAGAAACTCACAAGTTAAAATTTTATCCAAGCACCAAAAAGGAGAAAATTCTTAGTCTACTGAGATTACAAAGGTTATTGCAAAGGGTAAGTGCAGAAAGGTATTATTACGGAAAGCATAAATCTTCCCTGCTAGTATTTATAGATTTTAGTTTTAAAGATAGATGTTAGCCTGTGTTGAAAATACCTATCGTATATAGGCTTTTGAAAATATTGGCAAATGACAAGGCAAGCCTGGTCTTCCCAGAAACTCCTCCAAGAAATGAAGGGAGTTGTTATAGTAATGAATTATAATAGTTGCTTTTTAATGAGCACATAGTATGTAGTTTATGGAAGAGATTGTAAGGTTCATTTATTTTCTTTCTGTCCATCGAGGACACATAGGAAGTCTTCATTTTACAGTCCTCTTGTAGTTAGGAAGGGTCATGTGACTAGTCCTTGTCACTGAAATATAAGCAGAAGCAATGTTTGTCACTTCCAGGCCAAGACATCTCCACGCTTTCTCTTTCATTCAGCAGCAAACATGTCTCAGTTACTTTAATTCGTATTCCCCTATTTTCTAATTGGAGTCCCTGGGTGGCACAAATTGTTAACCGCTCAATTATTACTCAAAA
>NW_004444341.1:352969-356159 GCF_000243295.1 Trichechus manatus latirostris | reverse complement strand
GGGTGGAGGGTCCAGAACAACTTACATGAATAGGCTTGGGAAATGTCTGAATTACCAACACCAGTTGGAAGTTGTAGTGTGATCTGAATGGGAGATCTACTAGATGAAAGGACCAGTGGCATGCCAGATTTGCCTCCATCCTTTAGAATTCCCGCTACCTACTATCAGGCAAAGTATCGTTAGGTACCGTGCATCACCCAGTGATTTTATTGATGGATTCTGGGAGATTTACATCTTTTTACTACTCAGGAAGTCAAGTGTAGCCATGCCAGTCAACCAGAGAGGGGAACTTTCTTGGTCCCTCCTGGAGATGGGTATTTTTCCCCTATGTATAGTTAATCCTCTCCACTGAGATAAGGGCTATGTGAATGGGTGGGTTTGGTGAGTGGTGACAGACAGATGACACAGACCAGGTGTACCAATGAGCAGCAGAAAGGGGTGTAAAGCAGCAAGGAAGAGAAAATAGAAGGGGAGATGCCTGGTGTTAATTCCTCTAGTGATTGTACAAGGCTTGGTGTGAGCATTTCTTGGAAATAAATGCAGACGGTATCCTCAGATCTGACTGTCTTTCATGTCTCCTGAGAGCCAAAGTTTGGTATTTTATGGCAATGATTGCTTCCTTATATTACCACCAGATACTGCCTGGGGTAGGGGGTTGACCCCAGATTATTTGCAGGGTAGATGGAGAACCCATGGAGATGGCACACATACTTGTTAAACTGACTGGGGATGACACAGATGTATTGCAGGAAGCATCATGTACCATCCCGTTAAGAGTATCTCCACCGCCAAAACGGTGTTTCAGCCTGGGAGAAGACCTCTGTAATTAAAGTCTCAGTGACAGTTTCTCATGGGAATTCTCAAATTAGATGAGCAGTTGCCGCACTTTGGGTTTCTTCCAAGGAGACAGCGGACCCTGCTAAGGAGCAAGCTCCACGTTTTGAATCCTTGAATGTGACCCTCTTTTACTTTGATCCGTTCATCTTTTTATTTGTTTCTCTAGCAAACATTTATTTAACATATTCTGAAGGTGAATCATAGGCAAGATGGCAGGGTTGTGTTGAAGGATGAAGGTAACTACTTTCAGAGTTCCATGAGAGTTCTAGTAACTACTAAAACAAGTGTGTTGGTGCTGGAGAGACTCTGCCTTCAGCTTCCCTAAAGATTTGAGCACCACAGACTGCTCACGTACTGACAGGTATCAGTTATAAAGGGGGCTCTACTTACTCCTCTAGTAATTTATATTTTCTCTTCAGTTTTTAAAACTTATTTATTTATTTACTTTTGGGGTTCATCAAGAGACTAGGTGATTTTAAGTCTCAGACATTTATAATGGGAATTACATTTCTAATTTCCATTTTCAGGAAAGAATTTTTGGAATTCATAGTAGAGTAATCATGAACTGTTACAGGCTGAAAGTCCTGGAAGTCTTATAACCAGCCCTGAGAACTTAGAGAAGACACTCAGTGTCATTACACCTGTGACAAAAAGGCATTGAGATCATCTGTCATCAGACAGTTTCACAAAACTTTATAATTTCTTGGAGGGGTGGTGAGGGATGGGGGTATAGCAAAACTGTTTGAGGGAAAGAGAGGAAATTTTGGAGCCTCCATTCTCCTTTTGCAATGACAGCTATTCTTATTTTAACTATTGAGCTTCTGTGTAATTTTATTTTCAAAGAGAAAAATGAAAGAGCTCAGTTGCTTTATAAAACATCTCACAACACCACTGCACTACATGATCATTACATTCCTTTCTCTTTCCAAAATTATGTATTTCTCCGTATATGTTTTTATTTGTGACACAGACCTGCATAAATGCTTTTTCAATTATAATACCTATTTCTTCAGGCTTTTCTATATTCTGGAGTTTGAAAGGGCTGATAAGAATGACATTGTGTGTCTTACTCATTGCTGTCTGGTTGATTCCGACTCACAGTGACCCTATAGGACAGAATAGAACTACCCCACAAGGTTTCCAAGGCTTTAAGCTTCACGGAAGCAAATTGGCACATCTTTCTCCCGCAGAGCCACTGGTGGGTTCAAACCGCTGACTTTTCAGTAAGCAGCGGAACACTTAAACCACTGCACAACCAAGGCTCCTTTTTGCGTCTTAGGCACTGTCATTTCATAGCGTTGTTTCATTTGGGCTAACTGTGCTAAATAGTCTACATTAGTGTTTGCCAAAACAGTGCTTTCTTAAGTGAAATTTAAAAAAAAAAAAAGTCTTATTTTTATTTTTCTCCTTCAAAGAAACTTTTCTTACATTTGTGTAAAATATAAGCTATATCTGTATAATCTCAGCTATAATCTTTAAGTCTGTGCATTTTTTTTTCTAGTATAGAACTAAGTGAGGAGAACAAGCATGATCTCTTTCAAATATGCTTTAATTTGTTTTCTTTTAATAAGCACTTTTATTTTAGAATAGTTTTAGGTTTACAGAAAAGTTGCAAAGATAATACAGAGATGGTTCACATCCCTAATACCAAGGTTCCACCCTTATTAATATCTTACATTAGTATAGTACATTTGTCACAACTAAAGGATCAGTACTGATACTGTCAACATATCAGGTGTCAAGGTGGTCAATTAGAAAAATGAGCCAAACTGAAAGTAACAATCAAGCTTTTATTTACTGATGGTGTCAGTGGGCAAGGATCAGATGGATGAAGCACACATGGGAAGAATGTCTCGCTGCTGAGGAGCTCTGAACAAAAGGCTCCTGCAATTTTCTGAAACCAGGGGAACTGAGGGAGAGAGAGCAAGAAGGGTAAGGAGTGAAAAATTACTGAGTCAGAGTGGAAAAAATCACCTTAGCCAAGGCCCCAGTTAAGGAGGTCTCCAAATGGAGACTTGGAATATGAGCATGGCTGGCCTGGGCGTGGGGTCTGAGTCCTTGACTACTACTACCTCCAGAGAACTGCAATGTACTGGTTGTGCACCAAGTCTGGTGTGGGGAGGGCAGATCCCCCCATGAGGCCTGCCAGGCAAAGCCATGTAATTACCTATGGTTGGGCCTGAAAGATCATGCATAGGATTTTGGTCTGGATTATTAGTAACTAAAGTCCATGTTTTCCTTAGATTTTACCTAATGTCCTTTTTAATGTTCCACCCAGAAGATCACATTACAGAATTCTACCCAGGATATCACATTACGTTTCTTCACTATGTCTTCTTAGCCTCCTCTGCTC
>NW_004444341.1:350783-352869 GCF_000243295.1 Trichechus manatus latirostris | reverse complement strand
TAAAACAAAACGGGACTAATGAGGCACAGCAGTCCAGGAACAAGGACTAGAAGGCAGGAGGGGACAGGAAAGCTGGTGATAGGGAACCCAGGGTTGAGAAAGTACAGTGTTTACGTGTTGTGGGGTTGTTAACCATTGTCATAGGGCAATATGTGCACTGTTTAATGAGAAACTATTCTGTTCTGTAACCTTCATCTAAAGTACAAAAAAAAATTATCTATGTGAGATCAAATTGACAACAGCAACTCAAAAGATTTGACAGGAAGCCTCGGGGGCAGTGATTTGAAGATAATGGTGATGGAATAATTTGGAAAAGGATAGTGAGCATAGCAGCACACCTGGAAGAATGTAGTCGATGTCACTGAATTGTACACGTAGAAAGTTTTGAAATGGTGTAACTTTGGCTATGTATATTTTCACCAAAAAAAAAAAGGTCCTCCAAGGTCAATAAGGCAAAGTTTTTGACATGTTGTGTGTTTGTTAACCAAAGTCATAAAACAATATACGTACTGACTGTGTAATGAGAAACTATTTGTTCTGTAAACCTTCACCTAAAGTACAATAAAACAAAATTAAAAAAAAAAAGAAAGTAAATGGAGGAAAAAGATTACATAAACCTAGTAGCCCAGTCCATTATTTAATAGCCCTCATTATGAAGAATTTCTTCCTCATAACCACACTAATCCTCTGATATGTCAAGTCTAAGACCATTTTTTTCTAACTGACTCCATGTTTATCACTTATTCTTTTCTAATTATAAATGTAAAACCTGCATTGTTGAAAATTTGAAATTTGCACTCAAAGTAAAATACAAATCCCCATCAGATAAACACAGCTAAACATATTGATCAATTTCTTTGTGATCTTTTTACCTGCACACGTTTGTGCTTATTACTTATAGGTATATTCATATATACACATTTCGTTGTTGGTAGTCATCAAGTCGATTCCGACTCATAATGATGCCATGTGACAAAGTAGAACTGCCCCATAGGATTTTCTAGACTATAATCTCTATGGGAGCAGATAGCCAGGTCTTAGCTCCTGCAGAGTCTCTGGGTGGGTTCAAGTTACCGATCTTTTAGTTAGCAGAAGAGCGCTTAACAATTTCACCACCAGAGCTCTATCTCTGTCTCTCTCTCTCTATATATATACACACTCACATACAACATACTGTATATAAATAATAATAGTATCTATTATTCACTGAATATCTCCTGTGTGCCCTAATGCATACTTCATGTACATTTTTTATTTAATCCTCATTATAAACTTATTGGCATCCTCACATTTAAATAAAAACTGAAGTACATAAATGATTTTAAAAATGCACAGTATCCCCTACTTTTTAAGTAAATAAGTGTTGGAGTAGAGATTCTAGTTGACATTCTTACCACCTTGCGTCCCATACAGTAAAACTATAGCTCTCACATATATGTATCACAGAAGCCTTGGTATTATTGTATTTAACCAAATAATTGTTTTCACTGCTGGTAAGCAATCCTGAAGTTACAGGACAAGTAATTTATTAAAGCAAAACTGAATCACATTATTTGAAGACCTGGTTTGTGTGAATACATCACCTGAGTGAACCTAACAGACTGTCTCCCTTTGCAGTAACCTTTGTAATCTCAGTAGACTAAGAATTTTCTCCTTTTTGGTGCTTGGATAAAATTTTAACTTGTGAGTTTCTGCTAGCCTCCCCATGACTGAACATGCCTGAACACCTACCAGGTGTCATTCAGCACACTGAAAACCAGGATGGTTCTCTGGGGATAAGCACACAGACAAGAGGAGCTGAAGGATGATGGACTGTATCACCTTTTATATTCAAAGCTAGCATATCTACCAAGAAAACATTTTTCCACCTCTTCGAAGGTCTCCAGGGATTTTAAGAAGCTAGACTCTGGATTATGCTTACACAGTGATTCCTTTGGTCTTTCCACTTCTATCACTTATGGGGGAACCTTTGGTTTTTGACTACCTAGGTAAGCTCACTCATCAGCATATGTGTTCAGTAGTCAGTTGCAAGGGAGACACCCCATTAAAATCGTACGTACTGCAAATAACAGGGTGGTTTCAAAAA
>NW_004444341.1:324636-350683 GCF_000243295.1 Trichechus manatus latirostris | reverse complement strand
GATTGATGACAAGGACCTTCCCCAGCCTTCCCCTGGAGTGGCACCGTGAATTTGGACTTGTAGCCTCCTAAAGAGTGAGAGAATAAACTTTTATTTGTTAAAGCCATCCACTTATGGTATTTCTGTTATAGCAACACTAGATGACTAAGACAAAGACCTTGACAATTTTGAGGAGTACTGGTGTCTCATTCAGCGTTCTCTAGAGAAACAAAACCAGTGAGATTATATATATATATATATTTAAGGACTTGGCTCACATGATTGTGGGGGGCTGGCAAGTTCAGAATCTGTAGGTCAAGAAACAGGCTGTAGACTCCTGTAGTATTGTGTCCCAAAATTCATAGGTCAGGTGGTGGGGGAGAGAGGAAGTTCTGGCAAAATGTCTATTTATAGTCTGGAGGCAGAATAAACTCCCTTTTTGCTCTTACAGCCTTCAACTGATTGGATGAGGTCTACCCACATTATGGAAGGTAATCTGCTTTACTTAAGGCCAACTGATTTAATCACCTGGAACTACTTCATAACAGAGACCAGACCAGTGTTTCACAACAAAAAAAAAAAAAAAAACTGGGTACCACAACCTAGCCAAGTTGACACATAAAATTAAAATTAACCATCAAAACTGGTCAGATAGTTTGTAGAATGTACTTCTATTGAGATTTGTCTCATGTTTTTCTCATGATTAGATTGGGTCTATGGGTTCTAGAAGGAAGATCACAGAGGTAAAGTGCTATTTTCCTCACATCGTATCAAGGGTACATGCTATCTATCTACATGACTGAGCACTACTGAAATGTGATTACCTCATAATTAAAATTTGTTTAAACATTAGCTTATTTAACTAGTAACTATTATTTTGGGGAACAATGATAATAAAATGATATAAAGAAATATAAACATGTGGATAGAATTAGCAAACTGGCAAAAATATTTAACCATAATAAATCACTGCTTAATCTAATTCGGACTTGTCCTATTATTTGCAGGCTAAAGCAGAACACTACTGAAAAAAATTGTCTAATAAGCTGTATGTCTCTTATGATGAAAATGGGAAAATATAAAATTAATTACAGGAGAGCATGTCTCAATATTTTCTAGCAAAAATCAGAAGGAGTATGGTTTCATTTCCCAAAAATAAACATTTTACCTTTCCTGACAAGAATTTGAGTTTTTTTTCCAATTTATGACTGACTCCTTATCAACTATCACTCACAACCTTAGGGAGGCTACAACAGATATTTTCCAAGGAGATGACAATTACAAATTAAGGATCACCAGAATATACCTTTTTAAGGCTATGTATGAAAAAAGTTTTACAACATAAAAATAAAATTGCCTAACCTAAATTAAAATATAAGTTGTTGTTGTTGTTGTTAGGTGCCCTCGAGTCGGTTCGGACTCATAGCAACCCTATGTACAACAGAACAAAACACTGCCTGGTCCTGCGCCACCCTCATGATTGTTGTTATGCTTGAACCCATTGCTGCAGCCGCTGTGTCAATTCGTCTCATTGAGACTCTTCCTCTTTTTCGCTGACCCTCCACTTCACCAAGCATGACGTCCTTCTCCAGGGACTGGCCTCCTGAGAATATGTCCAAAGTACATGAGACGAAGTCTCACCATCCTTGTTTCTAAGGAGCATTCTGGCTGTACTTCTTCCAAGACCGACTTGTTTGTTCTTCTGGCAGTCCATGGTATATTCAATATTCTTCGCCAACACCATAATTCAAAGGCGTCAATTCTTCTTTGAGCTTCCTTATTCATTGCCCAGCTTTCGCATGCGTATGAAGTGATTGAAAATTCCATGGCTTGGGTCAGGCGCATCTTAGTTCTTAAAGTGACATCTTTGCTTTTTAACACTTTAAAGAGGTCTTTTGCAGCAGATTTGTCCAATGCAATGTGGCGTTTGATTTCTTGACTGAAATATAAGTAAGAATACATAAAACAGCCTGAGAAAAATGGATAAACATGAATCAGACCAAAGTGGTAAATTATTACACAGACTAAGGTTATATTGGAGCCCTGGTGGTGCAGTGGTTAAGAGCTCGGCTGCTAACCAAAGAAAAGCTGTCAGTTCAAATCCACCAGCCACTCCTTGGAAACCCTATGGGGCAGTTCTACTCTGTCCTTTAGAGTCGCTATGAGTCGGAATCAACTTGATGGTGACGGGTTTGGTTTGGTTTTGGAAGGTTATATAAGCCCATAGTGTCCTAGTTGAAGATTTTATAAACACTAGTCGAAGAGACAGTGTTACATAAATATAACCAATGTAAAACTGTATGCCAGAAAACATTTTCAAGTGTGAATTTGAAACAAATGGCTTGAAAACAAATGAGCTAAAGTGTCCTGACAAGATATTTCCCAAGCAAAGAGAATGCTTGCAAACATTAACCTATTATATAGAAATATTATCCGCACTGGACTCAGAAATTTCATTTTCAATTTCTCTTGTGAATCGAAAAATGCATTGTTACACTTTTAGCACTTGCAGCATATATAAAAATCTTTAGTGGGAATTAGGTAGCCCTGGTCAGCAGCATTTTCATTTTCACTTACCTCATTTGAAAAAAAAAAAGTCTGAGTGTGTAAACTGCTCCCTAAAGGAAAACTGAGTTCATTCAGATCACAGGATGCTACCTGGAGTGTCCATCATCTCATACATGAAATGGATCTCAAGTGGCCTGGAAGGACTGGACTTTCAAAAGTGCTTAAATTTCTCTCTCCACCTACCCAAACCTCATTTATTTCATGAATGGAAATGAAGGGATTATCATTTAACTGGAGATGACGATTACTATAAAGCAAAACTGTTTCTTCCACTCTTCTATCTGTTGGTCCTAGAAGGAACAACACTAGCTAAAGCTTATTCAGTTTTAATAAGATCATATCATATAGATAATTGCTATGGCCAATTAATTTCGACAAGGTTGTCAAGACCATTCAGTGGTAACAGAACAGTCTCTTCAACAAATGGTGTTACAACAATTTTATTTCCACATGCAAAAGAATGAAAATGGACCTTTACCTCATACCATTTACAAAAATCAACTCAAAATAGGTCAACGACCTAAATATAAGATCTAAAACCATACAATTCTTAGAAGAAAACATACGGGTAAATCTCCATGACCTTGGATTTGGCAATAGATTCTTAGTTAAGACAACAAAACACAAGCAACCAAAGAAAAAATAGACAAATTACACTTTTTCAAAATTAAAAATGTTTGTGCATCAAAGAAAATTATCAAGAAACTGAAAAAACAATCTACAGAATAGGAGAAAATATTTGCAAACCATATGTCTCATAAGATTTAATATCCAGAATCTATAAAAATCTTCTATAACTCAACAACAAGAAGACAAACAACCCAATTTAAAATATGGGCAAAGGACTTCAATAGACATTTCTCCAAAGAAGCTATACAAATTGCCAATAAGCACAGGACAATATGCTCAATCTCATTGGACATAAAGGAAATGCAAATTAAAACCGCAATGAGATAACACTTCACACACAATAGGATGGCTATTATTTAAAACAATACCAAAAAAGGAAAATAACAGATTTGGGCATGGATGTAGAGAAACTGGAACTCTATCCTGCACTGATGGCGGGAATGTAAAATGGTACAGAAACTGGAAAACAGTGACTGTTCCTTAAAAAGTTAAACATATAACTACCATATGACCCAGCAACTCCACTCCTAGGTATATGCCTAAGACAACTGAAAGCAGGGACTCAAACAGATGTTGTTGTTGTTACGTGCCCTCAAGTCAGTTCCGACTCACAGTGACCCTATGTACAACAGAACAAAATATTACCGGGTCCTGTGCCATCTTCACAGTCCTTGCTATGTTTAAGCCCACTGCTACAGTAACTATGTCAATCCATCTTATCAAGGGTCTTCCTCTCTTTCGCTGACCTATTTTACCAAGTATGATGTCCTTCTCCAGGGACTGGTCTATCCTGATAACATGTCCAAAGTATGTGAGACGAAGTCTTGCTTCCTCGCTTCCAAGGACCATCATGGCTGTATTTCTTCGAAGACAGATTTGTTCCTTCTTCTGGCAGTCCGTGGTATATTCAATATTCTTCACCAACACCATAATTCAAAGGTGTCAATTCCTCTTTGGCCTTTCTTATTCATTGCCCAGCTTTTGTGTGCGTATGAGGCGATGGAAAATTCTACGGCTTGAGTCAGGCGCACCTTAGTCCTCAAGGTGATATCTTTGGTTTTTAACACTGTAAAGAAGTCTTTTGCAGCAAATTTGCCCAATGCAATACATCATTTGGTTTCTTGTCTGCTGCTTCCATGGGTGTTGATTATGGATCCAAGTAAAATGAAGTCCTTGACAACTTCAATATTTTCTCCGTTTATCATGATGTTGTTCATTGGTCCAGTTGTGAGGATTTTTGTTTTCTTTATGTTGAGGTGTAATCCATACTGAAGGCTGTAGTCTTTGATCTTTGTCAGTAAGTGCTTCAACTCCTCTTCATTTTCAGCAAGCAGTTGTGTCATCTGCTTATTGCAGGATGTTAATGAATCTTCCTCCAATTCTGATGCTGAATTCTTCTTCATATAGTCCAGCTTCTCAGATTATTTGCTAAGCATACCAATTGAATATGTATGGTGAAAGGATACTGTCCTGATGCACACCTTTCCTGATTTTAAACCATGCAGTATCCCCTTGTTCTGTTCAAATGACTTCTTCTTGGTCTATGTACAGGTTCCTCACGAGCATAATTAAGTGTTCTGGAATTCTCATTCTTCGCAATGCTATCCATAATTTGTTACGATCCACACAGCTGAATGCCTTTGCATAGTCAGCAAAACACAGGTAAACATCTTTCTGGTATTCTCTGCTTTTAGCTAAGATTTATCTGACATCAGCAATGATATCCTTCGTTCCACATCCTCTTCTGAATCCGGCTTGAATTTCTCACGGCTCCCTGTTGATGCACTGCTGCAACCATTTTTGAATTATCTTCAGCAAAATGTTACTTGCATGTGATATTAATGATATTGTTCAATAATTTTCCCATTCCATTGCATCACCTTTTATTTGGAATAGGTATATGGATCTCTTCCAGTCGGTTGGTCAGGTAGCTGTCTTCCAAACTTCTTGGCATAGATTAATGAGCGCTTCCAGGATTGCATCCATTTGTTGACACATATCAATTAGTATTCCATCAATTCCTGGAGCCTTGTTTTCCACCAATGCCTTCAGTGCAGCTTGGACTTCTTAATTCAGTACCATCGGTTCTTGATCATATGCTACCTCCTGAAATGGTTGGACATCGACCAATTCTTTTTTGTACAGTGACTCTGTATTTCTTCTATCTTTTGATTCTTCCTGCGTCATTCAATCTTTTGCCCATAGAATCCTTCAATATTGCAATTCGAGGCTTGAATATTTTCTTTCAGTTTTTTCAGCTTGAGAAATGCCGAGTGTGTTTTTTCCTTTTGGTTTTCTACTTGAGTAGGATGGAATAAAAATAACAACATTCTGATAGCCTTTAAGAGTTAACTGTTTTATGACTTCATAGACCAGCTGAGAATCTTGGGGCTTTGTTTAGACACAGTATGGATTTCAAATGTGATCCATTGTCAGTGTGGTTTAATATATAATATACAATAGGGTATAGAGCCCTGGTGGCACAGTGGTTAAGCGTTCGGCTGCTAACCACGAGGTCAGCAGTTGGAATTCACCAGCTGCTCCTTGGAAACCCTATGGGGTCAGTTTTAGTATGTCCTATACGGTCACTATGAGTCAGAATCCACTGGATAGCATTTTTTTTAATAATAGGGTGTATGCATATAAAGGTCCCTAGGTGGTGTGAATGGTTTGTGCTCTACTGCTAACTTAAAAGTTGGCAGTTCAAACCCACCCAGAGGTACTGTGAAAGAAAAGGCCTGGTGATATGCTTCTGTTAAGATTACAGCCAAGAAAACCCTATGGAGCAGTTCTACTCTGTAATACATGGGGTCACCATGAGTCGAAATTGACTCAAAGGCAACTAACAACAACAACAATATGCATATAACAGCATACGGCATATAATATGTGCCATATACTAAATAATTAATATATAACAATATACTTAATTTATAATATAAAGTGTAGTACATAATGTATAACATATGACACATACACACAAACTCTTAATTTGATTTAAAAGGATTTAATACAGCTAATATTCTTGCAGGAGTGACTGGTTTTCTTGCCATATAGACTTTAGTACATTTGAAAACAGGTTTGAGGTCTTTAATATTTGGGCATGTTAAATGTTTCTTACCGAAATGAGTTAAAATTACAGATAATTAATGTCATTAAATTTGTCTGGCCTGTTGGTTTATTTGCCTGATTTGTTTTCTAGGTTTCCAAAGAATTTCCTCGCATGGTATTAGGACTTCAGATACTTTTTGTCATTTGTTTTTCATTGCTTATTTACAATATGTGGAAAGAAAACTATAATAATGAAATTTATATTATATTTTTTATACTGTATCCTACCTTAAGGTTGAGGAGATTTTTAAAACTATGCTCTGATGTCATGGAGAATAAGTAAATGGTGACTTTTAGACAAAAAGTAGCATTACTGGAAAAGAAAGGACCAGCAAAACAGTAGGTAGTCTGCCCAGCCAGCTCCTGGTGTTGAAGAACTACTACAGCTTGCCATGGATAAACCAGCAAGGTAACAAGAAAGTCTTCAACAGAGCAAAAATATGCTTTTATGGTTCTGTCACCCAGCTAGTGCACCTCCTACTGTTTTTAGCAACATGCTCTGCTCCCTGTGATAACTTTCCTAATTAAAGGAATGGGCTTGTTATTCATAATCTGAGACATGCAGCTATTCCAAAAACAGAGATTACAGACTTAAAGGGAACTGTAAAGTGAACAAAGCACATTTTTATGACAGAATTTATGTACTTTATTCTTGGTAGCAATCAAGGGTTAACATAAAATTCAACCCAGCAGCTTAACTGAGCTTAATAAAAACATACATGTTTCTGAATGCTTCAGGATAGTGAATAACAGTTACTTGAATGGAAAAAGTTTATTAGCTTCTTACCATAAACTCTTCAACAATTTCCATGCTTACTGTGGAATAATACAAAACAGAAAACTATTGGGGAGGGAAAAACTTCATTTAAGAGTACAGGTTCCCCTGCTATCCAAAAGTAGAGTGTTCCTATGAAACCTTTTATAAATAGAAATGGCATAAAGCAAAGAATCAATTATCATTAATTTATATGGGAAAATTTTTTGAGTGGTCCCAGGCCAAAATAACCTACCAAATAACACATAAAACCCTTACAAGTTTTCTTAGGCTTTTCTGATACCTTAGGACACATCTTGCTAAAGGATGCACAAAATAAATCAAGATAAAGCACAGATGCTCACACAGTTCAAAGCTATGGTGGATTGAAGCTGAGATGCCGAGTGTAGTTCCCAGAGAAGGAGCTTGGCGATG
Source organism: Trichechus manatus latirostris (assembly GCF_000243295.1). NCBI lineage: Eukaryota > Metazoa > Chordata > Mammalia > Sirenia > Trichechidae > Trichechus > Trichechus manatus. The sequence goes on along the minus strand of NW_004444341.1, from coordinate 343,206 downwards.
CCACTCTAGCTGCTCGGGGTGTACACTGCTTCTTTAACTGCTCGCTGCAAAACAAACGCTGAATGCTATTTTCGCTTTTTGCCTTTTTTCGTAAAACTGAAAATCCTCTTTGGATTTCTTTCGGTTCGGAAAAACAGGTACTAATGTAGGTCTTTCATAAAAGCAAAGCGGCATAAAGGGAACTTTTGTAAAGTGGAGGATACTTGTACCTCTGGATGTAAATTACGCATCAGTTTAGATATATTTGCAGGAAAGAATGCATACACAAGTCTTTGCAGAGATTGGACACGTGTGAGTGGTCAAGAAGGGAGATTTGAAGACAGTTTCTCCTAAAAACTAATTTGCTTTGGGAAAAAAGGATCATTAAGTTGTTCTTATCTTCTGCTCTCGGTTGGATTAAACCAACTACTTAAATTATTCATGTGCTATCTTCAAAAATATGATTTGCATAGTTTTAAGAGGGAAAACAAGAACCTGAGGTAGACGAAAAATGACATCTCCCAAGTTATTACGGTGAAGACGAAATAGGACAATGGACCAGGGGTGAGAGATGATAAGCAATGCAGGGATCACTGGGAAATTGGAGGGAAGCTTTACCTAATAGGTGCTGAAGCTTTCTTTAGGGCCATTAGTCCAATTAGAATATTGTATAAAGAATATTCCAATCAAACCAGGGACAGAAAGCTTTGAATAACATGCTAAAACCTGAAAATCATCAATTAATTAATTATTTATTAACTCATTTAGTTAATTATTCATTTATTCAATTAATGTTCATGAGCACCTAATATGTTCCAGAATCTGAATTTGGCCCTAGATATGGCAAAATGAACAATGAGGTTCTACGGTAGGAGTCAGAAACTGTATTTGAGAAAAAAAAATTGCTAAGATTTTGCTGCATTGCTGGGAGACAAAAATATTAGACTTGTTGAAATTCAGGCATTTTCAAGAAACTAAATTCAGATGAAATTGAATACAGGCTAATATATCGGAAATATGTTCATGATTTTTTGTTAAAATTCTTTAATTAAGATTAATTATGTGCAAAAAATGATGCACTTAAAATATCATCTCACAGTATGTATAACATTTTGGCTTACAAAAATCAGAGAAAGTAATAATTTGACCTTATGTGAAAACAAAGTAATTATTTCAAAGATGTTGTTGTTATAGTTGAAAATAATATGTGAAACCAAATAAGGTTGAAATATTAGTAATACAATTGTTCTCATTTTAACTGTGGGTCAAATTTATTCTGTAATGACAGCACAAACAAGGAATACATTAACTTCATAAAAACTAATAGTAGGAGGTTTACCTTTGCTTGAGGGGCCGTAAAGTGCAAATAGGCAAATGTCCAAACCCCAGCACCAGCATTTACTAGCCCTTTGACCTGGGGCAAGTTATTTAACTTCTCTAGATTTCAGATTTCTCATTTCGGAACAGGGGTTGTTCAATGAAGTTCATGCAACGATATATTTAATGCACTTAAGCCAGTGCCTGGCACACGATAAATGCTCATTCAATATTATTATTGTTGTTGCTGCTGTTGTTATTATTAATTAATCAGAGTAAAAATAAATGACCTAAACATATAAGAAAGTACATTGTGCTGGATTTGATTTAACACAGAGATTTCAAACACCATCTTTGAAGCCAAATACTAGTTATATAATTTGAGACAATCTATGTAGTAAATTCTCTCAGCCTTCATTTCACAAGGTACCTATGTAGTCATTGCTTGATCCCCAGGAATCAACTGTTGAGTTGACTCAGAATATTCCAATAGTAGATGCAAAATTTTATCTTAAGGTAAATAAAGAAATGTAACAAACATCTAGCAGGTAAGATTATCTCCAATACCTAAATAGAAGATGCAAGTGCTAAAATTTACTGTTTCTTCTGGTCATCCAACATCCTTACAGTAAGTAAGTATCTGCTTACATAGTGTGATATCAATGGTTCCAAATGCCTTTCTGCAAAGCTATCTCTTAACCAGGCTTCAATATAGCTTAAATGTCCATTTTTCCTTTGGATTGAGGCATTGATGGCTTCAAGGGACTGCAAATAGGTTAGCTGGTTTGAATAATTCAATTAACAATTAAAAGGTAATGTAGAAAGAACCCTAGGAAGTGGGACCAAACGCTGGTTAAAAAAAAAAATGGAGTTAAGGAAATTCACAGTATGGGGCATTATCCTTGAATTTAGGTATAGTCAGCATGAAGATAGTGGAGGTGGAAGTGGGGGAGGTAGAAACGAGGGGCAATGGTTCCAAAAAACGACATTGTAAAAATTATACAAACTGCTTCCTTGCCTTTTTTTTCCCAAGCCTTGTCTCCCATTTTGAAAACACTTTGATATTGTGTAATTATTTGTAGGATCCCTAGTGGCGCAGTGGTTAAAGCGATCGATTGCTAACAGAAAGTTCAGCAGTTCAAAACCACCAGCGGCTCCGAGGGAGAACGATGTGACAGTCTGCTTCAGTAGAGATTTACAGCTTTGGAAATTCTATGGGGTTGCTATGAGTCGGAATCAAGTCAGTGGCAGTGGGTTTGGTTTCAGTTTTAATTATTTGTGACTGTATCATATATTTATCTATATCATTTGTAAAAGTTATTTTTCCTCATCCACTGAATGCAGCAGTAGATGTAGGTCATCCATTCAACATTTATTATGTGCTTGCTCTGTACCAGGAAAACATAGCTATTTCCACCAAACAAACAAAAAAAACCAAGCCCACTGCCATGAAGTTGATTCTGACTCACAGCAACCCTGTAGCAAGGAGTAGAACTGCCCCACAGGGTTTCCAAGGCTGTAAATTTTTAAGGAAGCAGATTGCCACATCTTTCTCTTGCGAAGCAGATTGCCACATCTTTCTCTCGCGAAGCAGCTGGTGGGTTCAAACAACCGACCTTTCAGTTAGCAGCCAAGCGCTTTTAACCACTGTGCCTCCAGGGCTCCTTAATCAGTTCCCTGATATAAGTACATGGTAAATGGAGACATATATTGGACAGCTTCTCAAGCAAATTAAAGCCTTATTGGCAAAATTAAGTAGAAATGTAACTTGTACTTTTTTTCAAACATAAATATGCATGCTTACTATAGAAGTTGTTAGTACAGACATCAAGCTCTGATATGCTCATGTAAATTTCATCTGGAAGTAAAATTGATAACTAGGTCTGAAGTGTTCATACTTCTGAATATTGTACAATTGCTCCTGCACCTGTCTCCAGTGGGTATCATCATCACAACTTAAATTTGAATAAACATTGTCCTTAACTTAACCCATTACATCCTCCAGAATTCTTTTCTGAGTTATTCCTACCTACAACATGTACTGAAAGGAATCCCTGAGTGGTGCAAACATTAAACATTTGATTACCAAGCGAAAGGTTGGCAGTTCAAACCCACCCAGAAGCACTTCAGAAGAAAGGCCTGGAGTCACAGCCTTGAAAACCCTTTGGAACAGTTACACTCTGCACATGTGGGGCTGCCATGAAGCAGTTCTCTGTACATATGAGGTCTCTATGAGTCGAAACTGACTCTAATGCAACCGGTTTTTGGTTTTTTTGATGTGTATTGAAAGCATGGAACACTGGTGGTGCACTGGTTAAGAGCTCAGCTGCTAACCAAAAGGTTGGCAGTTCAAATCCCCCAGCCGCTCCTTGGAAACCCTATGGGGCAGTTCTACTCTGTCCTATAGAGTCGCTATGAGTCGAAATTGACTCGACGGCAATGGGTTTGGTTTACAGAGCTTGTCCCTGGGAACTTTCTAATCAACTTTTTAAATCAACACTTAAATATTATTCAACTTTATTTTTGCTCTTTGCTGTTATGACTTTATATGCATGGTGAAGGGGATTTGGTCAGGACCTTTATGAACTAGTTCATATTAAGCCATATCATTCCACTGCTGACCTGCCCGGCTGGTTAACAATGATAATGCTGCTGGGATAGTACAGAATGTGCAGAAATACGCATCAGAAGACTGGGTTCGATTTTAGCTCTAACTCTGAGTAGAGGGGGATTTTCTTTTAAATTACCAAGAAGGTCATAATTTATTTCATATTACATATATTACACTAAAATTGTTATTACAAAATCCTTACTGTAACATTATTGAAGTTGAAAACAAAGAACTTGACATTTAAAGTGAGACTTAACATAGTAATATTCTGATTTAATAACAGATTATAATTGAAAATGACTTTGAAAAATGGAGACGTGCCAAATAATTAAACCTCAAAATTAAGCAAATATCACCTGACTGTTATCATATTGAAATTATACAATTACAATTTTTATACTTTGAGTAGAGTTATACTGCATTTTTTATCTTTGTAGTGGTTAAGTGCTATGGCTGCTAACCAAAAGGTAGGCAGTTCAAATCTACCAGGTGCTCCTTGGAAACTCTATGGGGCAGTTCTACCCTGTCCTATAGGGTCGCTATGAGTTGGAATCGACTAGACGGCAACAGATTTCATTTGGTTTTGGGTAATATTTAAGGAGACAGAATGGAGAAGAAGAAAATATTTACTGAACACCACTAAATGGTTTTCAAATGTTAATTAATTTAATTCACGTTACTATATGCTGGCCTTTGTTATATATTTTTTATATTATCATTACTTAAGTTTCTGTTTATACATCCCTAACTGATAAATGCACTCATCACAGCACACTTATTTTTATTTAGCATTCCTTATATTGCTTGATTAGAAATCATTTTTCAAAAGTTCATGAGCACATGAAAGGAGAAATGTTGGAAAAGAGTTACACATTCTAAGCACAGCTAAAATGAAAATATTTTTTAGAATTTCAACTAAATGTAGAAACAGGAAATTCTTAGTTGTGACACAACCAGCCTTGCGGACAATGCATGCTTTTAAATACACTCAAGGAGGAGGGTCTCTTTTCTTGTTATTCTTTTCCACCTCCTGCAGCAGCCAAAATTGCTAACTATTCCACCTTAATGAATTACTGATCCTTTCTTCCAAGAAACCTCTCTCTCCCTTCTTATGTACTGGTTTCTTTTCAGTATTTTTTGCTAACCAAGCTTGTTCAATGTTAACTGTTGATACTTCTGAGGATTTCGTTTTTGGGTTTCCCTCTTCTGTTTTCCCTCTGTAGCCCTCCCTGGGGGTTTCATCTATTCCAAGGCTGTTACATGCTGATGTTTAATCCTCTGTGCTCTCCTGAGCTCCACAACCACTCCCCCCCTTTTTTCCCCTAGACATCTAAATTTATCAGACTTGACACATTCTTGCTACACCTACCCTCTTCCATATATCCCAGCTTGACTAAAGCAAGCCATTTCTTAAACCAGAAACATGTGGATTATCTTCACGTGTGCCAAAGGTTATTATGCTGACATTGCATTTATTTCCTAGCCCAAGCCTGCTTTGTTTAAATACTTTTTATTTTGCAATAATTTCACTTGAAAGAATAGTACAAAGATCTTCTATATATTCTCCACTGAGACTCTCCAATTCTTATATTTTGCTACATTTGCTTTGTGTATGTATGTACGTACATATGTATGAAATTGTGTATCTCTATCTATTCATCTATCTGTCTCTCCATTGCCTCCATAACAGGACACAGTCCACCATCACACACTGCATTTAATTTTCATGTCTCTGAAGTTTCCTTCAATCTGAAACACCCTTTAGCCTTTTTTTTTTCGGCTTTCACGACATTGACATTTTTGAAGATTATAGGCCAGCTGTTGATAGAAAGTCTCTCGATTTGTGTGTGCTTCATGTTCCTTCATGTTTAGTTTCAAATTGTGCGTTTGGGGCAGAAATAGTACATCCATGATGTCTAATTCTCAGTGAATTACACCAGAAGGCACATGATCTCAGCTGGCTTCATTATGGATGTTAACGTGTATGGCTTGCTTAAGGCCCTGAGTCATCTTTGTTTCCTCCTCCTTTCTCATCCTTCTCACATCCAGATAATCATTTTTTTCTTCAATTTTAGAATTATCTCCTGAATTCCATCCATTTTATTCTTCCCACTGCCACAATCTAAATTCTTAAAATTTAAAATCTCTTTTTCTAGATTATTACAAACTTCTAATTGCATTATCTACAGCTAATCCCCCCCCCACCCCCGAAGTCCTACATTCACATTGATGTCAGAGCTTTCTTCTTGAAAATAAATGTCATGTTACTCGCCCAATTAATGACTTCTGGATCTCTTTGCTTAAAATATTAACTCCAAATTCCTTAACACATCATCAAATTTCTACTAAAAATTCATGCCCATCTGGTTTCACCAAGCAGAGTTATGGACTCTCAGATCACTTTGCTCAAAATTCTGTTGTGAACTTAATGCCAGATTAAGATGGGTTTATAGGCCCTGAGAAAAATGATTGGCAGTAGCTTGGTTATATATTAGTCAAAATGACAATACAACACAGAAGTTAATGAAATTGTAAGTAATGTTGGATTTTTCAAAGTTCAGGAAATGTTGGTATTTTGTTTGTTTGTTTTAATCATAAAGGAGATAACAAAGTTAGCTCAGAAGCACAAAAATTTGTTCTGATAAGATATGGAACCTCTGCTGTCTGTCTGAACAGATTACACAAAAGCCATTTGGAATACCTTTTAGTAATTATTGTTAAGAATATAATGAATACTCCAAGATCATATTGTCAATTTAACAGTAATTGTCAATCAAACAAAGAGACATTCCCTTAGTGATTAAATAATCCATGGGTGGGCCTTTTAGACAATGTTCTTGTATAACACTGATTTGGTAGAAGTTTGACAGACTCTAGCCATGAAGTCACAAAGTTATGAATTGGAGTAGTGATAGTGGATATGAAAAAATAAGGGCACAGGCAAAAAATTAATAATAATAATAATTGATAGGATTTATATGCCAGGTCATCCAACAAACACTAGTCCAGTTATGAAGACTGTCAAAATGATGACTCAAACCCAGTTCAGTATACTTTCACTTAGGGTAAGCAGTTGAAAGGATATTAACTGGCTAAGGATACAAGTATGAGTGTAAGTGGAGTCCCTAGGTGGTGCAAATGGTTAATGTACCCAGCTGCTAACCAAAAGGTTGAAGGTTCGAATCCACCCAGAGGCACCTTGGAAGAAAGGCCTGATGATCTACTTCCAAAAAATAAGCCACTGAAGACCCTATGGAGCACAGTTCTACTCTGACACACATGGGGTTGCCATGAGTTGGAATGGACTCGACCGTAACTGTTTTTTTTTTTTTTTTTGGTTTATGCGTGTAAGCAGTTCCTCAATGTTTTCTTAGTTTCGCTGAGGTGCACCAGTTGTTTAGAGGTCAGTGAACCTAGGCTGAGTGAGAACTGTTCAAGTCTGAGAAAATGTGTATGTGAGGGGGAATGGAGAGGTGTGGCATTTTCTGCTCTTTAAAACAATTGGCCAGGGCAGGGCCGCGTAAACATTCACATATGAAATATTATTGGATATCTGTGATCACCACAGAAAATAGGAAGTAAAACCATCCATTCATCATGATGAAAATAGATGAGACTAGAGAATAAAGGATTCAAGGAAAGGCCTGAAAAGCCCCTTTGAAATTACTATGGAGAGTCAACATGAAATTGTTTATATATATATATGTATATGTATGTGTATATATATATGTATATGTATGTGTATATATATATGTATATATATGGCTATGCAGGGTGAACTAGGAAGTTAGGGCACACAAAATTTTAGAGGTAGCCCACACAGGTGACTTCCTTATGACTTTATACAAAGTATGAAAAGTGGGCAATCGGGTAGGGTTAACCCAGGACTGAGGACTTGTATGGTATTCATTGTGGAAGATCATAGGTAAAAGATTCAAGAGTAGAATTAGAATGGCTGACCATGGGCTGCATGCTAATTAGCAAGAAGACTCTCACACATTTTCATTATTACACTATCTTATATTTCCGAAGATTATGGCAAGAGAAAAGGTAAGAAAAGCTTGATCCTGGGATTGGATTTGTGTAACAAATAGGTGACAAGGACCTATCTAAGATATATAAAGAGATAAGCTGAGGGCATGAACTTCTAAAGAGCCTGTGATGAATGATGATAAAAGAATAATGATCTGAAATACCTGTGAAGAGCCAACCAAGTCTTGCTATAGACAACAGATCTGTCTTTGCAGATGACTGAAGAAATGTTTAAGGTAAGACAAATTCAAAGTTAACTAGGAGGATATGGGTGAGTTTTCACATAATAAACATGGCATAGTATGTGGGTGATCAGGAAGATATCAGAGTTGAGGAGCAGGATAAGAATAGGAGAACCAAAGATTGTTTGGGATGGTCCATACATAGCATAGAAGGTGTAGAGAACTGGAACAAAGGATGGGGGTGCAAAGATATTAGACTGAATCCAAATTTTATTAGAAAGCAGAAAGTAAATTTTTAAAAAGGCATAAACTTCAAGCTCTGCCTGACCCCATCATTCAATGGTACTGTAATAGAAAGTACTGTGGTGGAAGAGTTCACCTGCCCATCCCCCAGCTTCTAGTGTGCTTGACATCAAATGTCACCACAGCAAGAGTTGTTAGCATCTTCTGAATCTTCCCATCAATTTTCAGACCTTTGGCTTTATAAAGTCTGTTAATAATTCTTCAGGGATAGGTAGGTATTGAGCTATAATAAGCCTATTCCAAACATTTCAATAAGTTAGTGTCTTAGTTGTCTAGTGCTGCTATAATAGAAATACCACAAGTGGATGGCTTTAACAAAGAAAAATTTATTCTCTCACAGTCTAGGAGGCTAGAAGTCTGAATTCAGGGCGTCAGCTTCAGGGGAAGGCTTTCTCTCTCTGTCGGCTCTGGAGGAAGGTCCTTGCCATCAATCTTCCCCTGGACTAGGAGCTTCTCAGCACAGGGACCCCAGATCCAAAGGAAGCGCTATGCTCCTGGTGCTTCTTTCATGGTGGTTTGAGGTCCCCATGTCTCTCTGCTTGCTTCTCTCTTTTGTATCTCAAAAGAGATTGGTTTAAGATACAACCTAATCTTGTAGATTGAGTCCCTCCTCATTAACATAACTGCCACTAATCCCACCTCATTAACATCATAGAGATAGGATTTACAACACATAGAAAAATCACATCAGATGACAAAATGGTGGACAATCACAGAATACTGGGCATCATGGCCAAGCAAGTTTACATTTTTGGGGGATACAATTCATTCCATGACAGTTAGCATCTTTCGTATTTTTTGCATGTAATCTAGGAGATGTAAATGTACTTACAAAAATTTCAATTTGAATTTTAATCATCAAATGAGTGTTCTACTAGTTGATAAGTTTTCCTTAATTTTAGAATTTTACTATTCTTTTTGTAAAGGGCAACAAGTCTCACAGATTTGGCATGATTATTTTTAGACAAAAAGATTATTTTTAGTTTCCTGTTATATACAAGGCAAGGAGGTCTGCTACTTATGAGAAGCACCATAAAGCATGCAGCATTATTGAATTAGGAATGTTTATGGCCACCTTGAAAGATGCTCCTGGCCCATGGATCAGACTCTTAAAGTTACTGAGACAAACCAAAGAAGAATTAAATATTTAGATTTGATGTGCCTTTCTTTTGTATAATCTTTTCAAATTTTTTTCAACCATTATGAGGCCATACATTTCAAGACAATGCATGTATGTGTTCTTTTAACATATCTGTATGGATGATTTTAGAAGGAAGCTCGAGAAAGTAAAGGCAAATAAGGATGCACTGCAAAATGAGAATGGATTAGGATAAATGTTCCTGGCTACATAAGAGGTTTTGCAGTATTCATTCTTTAGAAAAATATTTGCAAGACATAATCATGATAGTTCTGCCCACGGTTATCCCTTAGAGTTGAATTAACATTGCCATTATGCTCTGGAAAAACTGAGCTAGTCAAGGAAAGGCTAATTCTATTTTTATTGATATTACTATTGGAAAGCTTGTACAATATTTTTAAACCTGTAAGTGTAATTGTTTTTGAACAGCTGTTAACCAATCTGAAATAATATAAAGAAAATTAGACTATAAAATTTCACACATATATGAGAATTTCTCTATTTTTTCTGGTAAAAGGACCTGTATCAGCGTGTGTGTGTGTGTGTGTGTGTGTGTGTGTGTGTGTGTGTGTGTGTGTGTGTGCGTGCATGCGTACAGTGGTCTTCAAAATTTTTCAATTCTGTTCTTAAGGATACAATAATTATTTATGGAGGGCTATAATTAGGAAGGAGCCCTGGTGGTACAGTGGTTAAGAGCTCAGCTGCTAATCAAAAGGTGGGCAGTTCAAATCCACCAGCCACTCCTTGGAAACCCTATGGGGCAGTTCTACTCTCTCCTATAGGGTTGCTATAGTCAGAATCAACTCAACAGCAACCAGTATAATTAGGAATGCCTTGATGAACATAGTAGCTGTGAACAAGGCTGACATTAAACCAGTTATGCTCTGCTTGCTAAAATACTGTAATAGACCCTTTTCTTTATATGCTGGTAAATACTCAATTTGAGCTCACTACAGTGTAACCTCTGCCACTCCAGGCACCCAACCCCTCCCCCTGGGCACCCCGGATCTCCCAACAGTCCAACAACTAAAGGGTTAACACATGGTGTACCAAGGGGCCTCATGACCAGGATCAGGTGTCCTTTCAGATTGGTAAGCGTTTGAATCTATGTTTGTTAATTATTTTTAATATCACCACTGGATACAAAGATAGATATGATGTGATTCTGGCCTCCCAGAATTCATGTCTAGTGGCGAAGATGTTGTTGTTAGCTGCTTTTGAGTTGCCCAAGTCATGGCAAACCCACAAACAACTGGACGAAATGCTGCCCAGGCTACAGATCGAATCAAACTATTGTGATCTATAAGGTTTTCACTGGCTGATTTTCAGAAATAGATTGCCAGGACTTTCTTCCTAGTGTGTCTTAGTCTGGAAACTTCACTGAAACCTGTTCAGCATCACGGCAACATGTAAGCCTCCACTGACAGAGGGGAAATCATCTTAATACAAGGTACACTCTGATATGCTGAACTTTTAAACATGGTGCTGGGGATTATAGTGGAGGAAGGTATTAGTCCCAACAGTGAAGACATGAGATGACTTCTCAGGGGATATTGGTTTGATTTGGACCTCGAAAGATGCGCTGGAATCTATCAGTCAATACAGGTGGAGAGGAGAGGGCATTTCAACAAAGGAAATAAATTTATTGAAAACACAGAGAAAACAGTTTTTGTAAATAATAAATACAGGGGTGTGTCTGGAATGTGTGTGTGATAGGGAATGTAGAGGAGACACAGTTAGAAAGACAGGTAGACTTTCTAGGGCAGAGTTTCATTTTACTTCTTATTCAGTGGGAGCCATTGAAGATTTCTGAGGATGTAAGAGGCATGAGCCAATCAGAGTTTTAGAAAGAGAAATCTGGAGGCAATATGTAAAATAGATGGGAGGGGAGAGATAAGGCAGTTAAATCGGGGAAATCATTTAAGGCCTTTGCCAATAATTAAGATCAGGGAACAGTAAACTTTTTCTGTAAAGGTCCACACTGTAAATATTTTACACTTGCAGGCCATATGGTCTCTGTTGCAATTAATGAACTCTGCCCTTGCAGGGGGAAAGCAACCATAGACAATATCTAAATGAATGGGCATGGCTATGTTCCAATAAAACTTTATTAACAAAAACAGGCAGCAGACCAGATTTGCCACAAGGGCAATAGTGTGTTGACCCCTCTTCTAGATCATCAGTTATTAATGGAGACACTTTAATTGGGTTTCTCCTGAAGTGGATCCCAAAACAAGGACTTCAATCCAAATTGTTTATTTGGGAGGTTATCCCAGGAAACACTCTGAAGTAAGACACTGAGGGAAAAAAGTCAATAAAAAGTAGAATTGTAAACAGATTACTGCTGAAAGCTGGGGTATGTCACTGGGGACCTTCTTAGAGACTGTAGAATATACCTCAGAATTGTCACACTGTGGAGTAAGAAAGCTGGGTATATATTCACCATCTCCCATCCTTTTATTTGAGGGACACTTTTGAGATATTAACTCTCATATATTGCTGAGCTGAGCAGACTAAGTACACTCCCATGACAGAGAATGCCTTCAGGCAGAGAAATGCAGGAAGGCATTAGTGTGTATGGGAACCATCTGTGAAGGGGATATGGGCTGGGCAACAGTATATACTTCAGCGGGTATCAAGGCACATGGGTGGTTAAGAATAAGTATTGTATGATTTCACTTATAAGAAATATCTAGAATAGGTAAATGTATAGAGATTAAAGTTTATTAGTGGTTGCCAGGGGCAGGAGGGAGGGAGAAAGATGGAGTTATTACTTAGGGGGCACTGAGTTTCTGTTAAGGGTGATAGAAAAAACTGGAAACAGACAGTGGTGGTGGTTGCACAACATGGTGAAAGTTATTAACATCACTGAATTGTACATGTAAAAATGTTGCAATGGCAATTTTTGATTTTATACACACACACACACACACACACACCACCACCACCACAACGACCACCACCATAAAAAAAATTAAAAGGAAAAGATTGCTGTATAAATATGAATGAAACCTTTCATATCTAAATTTTTTTTTAAAGAGTAATTTTGAAATGTGTGCCTACAATGAGCTCCAATCAAAATCCATGTGTGTTCTATGGGTGGATAATTTCTTTTAAAACCCATTTGGCCATGGAATAAAAGTTAAGAACAGCCATTCTAAATGATAGTTAATAGACTAAACTAGGCCAGTGAGAAACAGAAGGACAGTTAGTTTCAAGAGAAATACAAAGGTTGAATGGTTCTGTCACAGGTTAGGCTCCCTGGGAAACAGACTTGAAGATGGAGTTTAGCATGCAAGATGTTTACTGGGAACTGCTTTTGGGAATAACAGTTCTGTGCGTGTGTGTGTTTGTGTGTGTGTTTGTGTGTGTGTGTGTGTGTGGTAGGGTGAAACACAAGTGGAGAGAAACTGTGATGCAGTCCCAACAAAGGCCTCAGTCGACCCCATGGATAACTCCAGAACTGAGATACCTCTTCAGAGTAATCTTGAGTTGGTCAGTCATACGAAGTTGGTTAGCCTTGTAAGGAGGCATGATCTTGAGTGAAGCAGTTTTCTTCAGCTGAGGCATCCTGGAGAGATGCCTGACACATGAGGGTTGTCTTTCTTCAGGACGCTATCAGCTGAGGGAATAATTCCTAGTTGGCACCTCACAGTACTCATCACAGGCATATTTGATAATGATTGGATACGGACAGATAAGGGAGAAAAAAGAGGTAAATATGACCATGGTATTGAGTAGCCTTAAGGAAGGCTACTTGAAGAGGGGAAAAAAATCTGAGCGATAAAAACAAACAAACAAACCCGTTGCTGTAGAGTCGATTCTGACTTATAGTGACCCTACAGGACAGAGCAGAACTGCCCCATAGGGTTTCCAAGGAGTGGCTGGTGGATTCGAACTGCTGGCCTTTTGGTTAGCAGCCGTAGCTCGTAACCACTGCGTCACCAAGGCTCCAAACGATAAAAACAGTTAAATTTGAGACCAAAGTGTCACGTTTTGGCAATATATTTCATAAAACAAAAAAATATTGAATAATCAACCTAGACATGAAAAGATGGAACCTAATTTCACAAATATTATATTATCATAATGAGAAAAAGAAGCAAAGCAAAAATATTATGTGTGAAGTCTATTTTTCTTAAGGTCATCGCAGAAATAATGTGTTAATGACATCATGCTTTAAGACATGATGAAAATTAAGAGTCTCTCCTTAATGACCATAAAGTGACCTCTCTGGGACAGATAAAAATTAGAATGTGAGAAGCTAATCTCACTGTCCATTATTAAAGGAGTGGGATGTAAGAAACTGTAGAAATGCAGTACTATGGCCTCTTGTTTACATGAAGTAGGGAAAAATGAAACTAAATTTCCATTTTTCTCAGAAAGTAGTTTTGTTTTGCCCAAGACTGATAGTTAGGTAAAGATGATTGGGCCTATGTGGTTAGCTTGTACTTTAGTAACAGTAATTTTTAAATTAATTTTTATTACAATAACATAATTCAGAAACAAAATTTAGAAAGGGCTATGAAATATGGTGGTGCACTGGTTAACAGCTATGGCTGCTAAACAAAAGGCTGGCAGTTAGAATGCACCAGCTGCTCCTTGAAAACCCTATGGAAGTTCTACTCTGTCCTGTAGGGTTGCTGTGAGTCGGAATCGATTCAACGGCATTGGGTTTTGTTTTTTTATGAAACATGCATGTTAACGACATAGGGTAACTCACTTCTAATCCAGTATTAAGAAAATTAACTTGTACATGTAAGAATTAAAGGTTGTATATTGTGGTATAAGGAGCCTGCTGGCACAATGGTTAAGCATTTAGCTGCTAACTGTAAGGCTGGCATTGGAACCTACCCGCTGGCTTCATGAGAGAAAGACCAGGAGATCTGCTTCTGTAAAGATTACAGCCAAGAAAACCCTGTGGTGTAGTTCTACTCAGTGACTATGGCTCAGATTCGACTCTATGGCACCCAAGAACATCAACAATAATGTGGTAAAACCTGCACATCATTTTTCTAATAATTTACTCTAGTTCTTTAATAATCTGCATAGATCCCGTATGTCTACGGTGTCTGAGGCATGATAGTTCTGAGTTCCTTATGAGGATGTGTCACACTAATCAGCTCAGTGCTCTCCAGCTTGTGAATATCAGGGCCATAATAAGAAAATTTTAATAATAAACAGGTAACTGTCTCAATTTACATGGCTACCTTCAAGGCCTCCTTTCTATGTTACCAGTTACCTACTTCCAGACCATGCTGGGTAGAGTATGGAGTTCTGAAACTATTTTCTGGCACAGAGCCCTTTGGCAGTCTAAAAAGATTTATATTCAAACTACTATTTATATATAAGTTTAAAAAAAGCATAAGACAGCAAAGGAAACCAATAATTTTGAGATAGCACTGTCAAAATAAAAATAAAACATATTTATGATGTGGGAGTAAATATGCTCCTTAACACATTAAACAAGAAGATGTAGTGAGAAGTCTCATAACTTCCATAATTTTGAAACAGTGACGCATATAAACGACATCTCAAGATATGTGCCACAAATATTCCATGATTTGAAAGTAGCTGGGATGTCTATTGGTGAAAGTGTCATAGGTACGTCTTACTACTGAGGTTGGTTATCCACATAATACCTGAAGGACACATTTAAGCTAGAGGTTACTGAAAACACAAATGTTCTTTTTTCATCCAATTCTTCAGCCCTCCACATCCCAGAATAACCAGACCTCCTGGGGAATCACAAATATCAGGTTAGAAATTCCTGGCAAGACCTGCTATACTGCCTTCTCCTGAGGCTATGTCTGGGTGAGTTTCGTGTTGGCTGGCCAGTCCAGTGGTCCCTGTGCACACTCCACTTCTATGAAATGCCCCTCGAGGGCATTCCTTTGATTTGTGTGAGGCCAGATGGTGAAAGGAAATAAATGCGAGCACAAGAAGCTGACTTTAATCCATAGACATTTTCCAGTCTTTGATTCATTTCTGAAAGCATGCCGGCATGACCTAAGCTGAGGTTTAGCCTTATAACTCTGGGTTTGAAGTAGAGGTGGGGTTGGGTAAGGCATGGGGAGGAAGCATGAGCTAAGTTGGGACATTACTGTCATTGTTCCACCTTCAGAATGAAGAGTGAGGTAACAGGCAGTGTGGTGAATTACTAAGATTTGATGAATATGGAATTTGGAGAATAAAGAGTCAAAGCTCTTCCTGGTAATATTTCCAAGTCAGGTAAATATGAAAGTTGTAATCCACACAAACACAGGGAAATGAAAAGGATCTGGGTAGGACACACTATGACTTTGATTTTAAGTGCTCTCCATTTGATATGATGGCTGAGTTAATGTCCACCATGCTACTGGTAATGTGGTACTGAAATTGTGGATAGGAGACTGAGCTGGAGATTTAGGTTGGAAGTTGTCTGGAACAAGGTTCAATTTGGATTTGTGAGTATGGTAAGACATCTGTGGAACAATATGCAGAATGAGAGAAGAACAAAGAGTTTGGAGATGGGGACAGAAACATTTTCAAAGAAGACCCCAAACAACAGGAGACAAGTTTGACATAGGTAAAGGACAAGGAGACATTCAAGAGGGGAATCAACACCCTCCCAACTTACATGCTGCTGTTTTCTGTGGCTTTATTTTCATATACTGAAAATTCTACTTGGTTTTTGCTGTTCAGATTAGCTAACTTTTTTTTTTTTGGCTCAAAATTTTTTTTGAATTTCAGACTTCATTTTACTTTCTTTATTAAGAATATTCGAGGTGGGGCCCAAGATGGTGGGGTAGTCAGACTCTTCCAGTGGACCCTCTTACAACAAAGACCCGAAAAAACAAGTGATTCGATTATATAACGCAATCTGGGAGCCCTGAACATCAAAAGCAGAGTTGAGGAACTGGACTGAGTGGCAGAGGGAGGGACAGATGGTTCAGAAGCAGCGAGAAGTTGCCAGACCTAACCCGGAGAGAGCCTGATCCATTCAGGCCTGATTAGCTGGGGTTGAGCTGTAAGGCAGGCAAGCAGCAATGCTCGGGAGGCGCATTTTAGCACCAGAGTGTCTACTCAGGCACCCAGAACCAGTGAGAAGACGCCCTAGATCGGAGAAAGGTAAGTACTTGTGTACGGCCTACCGTGCAGATCAAAAACACCCTTCTTAGGGAAAAACCTCTCTCCCATTTACCTCCCCACTCCCTGCTCTGAACTGGGCCCTGGACTGGCTTTAGCAATTGCCGAGAACCGTGGGCCGGAAGTAGGATCTGTCACATGCACGGAGCCACTCTCCCTGCCTTGGAGAGTGAACAAATTAACAAACAGAGAAAAAAACAAACTGCTGGCACCCCTAAGCCAGGAATCCAGGTAGGCACAGCTCCTTTGCCTAGGCACAGGCATAAGGGATCCATGGACTTTAAGTGCCTTTCCCCTGCATAGACTTGGGTGGGCCCATTTCAACAGCATAGGCCCTCATTACCACAGTACAACAGGGTATATACCAGAACTCTAACTTCAACTGTTTCAGCTGTGAAGAGGCAGGTTCTTGACATTTGACCCTGCTCTGCCCATTAAGCAGGGTCTTCACCTACCCACATCAGGGACATGAGGACTGGTGGCTCCACCCACACCACATAGCCACCTGCGATCGGGGTCCATGAATAAGATGTGCCCCCCAGTCCTTACAGCCAACAGCATTAGGTGCTCATAGTCCGGCTGCAAAACCCACCCACCTACGTGCTCTAGGGAACAGGGACACGCCTTCCTCCTGTACACTCGGGGGTGGCCGTCAGCCCACTGCCTTGCTCAGAGTGTGTCCCCTGCTGCAGCAGATGCCTGTGCCTACACCAAACACCCATGCCTGTCTAGGACTGTAAGTGAGAGCCTACACCACACACTTGGTGGTTACTACCTGGGCACCTGAGCTGAATCCATACAGGAGGAGTGAGCGGACTCCTGAGCTCACATATCTAGTAACAGATCTAACCACCTGGTGACAGGACATTAGAGCTTCCAAGGTGCCAATACTCAAACTAGCTCATATGAGCAGCCTATTTGGGCATATCAAAACAAAACAAGAAGCTAGGACACAGTAAGCAAACATAAAATAAATAAATATAATAACTTATTGATGGCTTGGAGACAACAGTGAGTATCAAATCACATAAAGAGGCAATCCATGATGGCTTCAGCAAGATCCCAAAATAAAGAAACTAGAAATTTTCCAGAGGAGGAAAATTTCTTCGAATAACTGCAGGCAGAATACAAAAGATTAATATACAGAACCCTTCAAGAAATTAGGAAAGAAATTAAGCTCAACACAGAACACGCAACAGAGGAAATTAAAAAGATTAGAGAAGAGCATAATGACAAATTTAACAGGCTGCAAGAATCCATAGAGAGACAGCAATCAGAAATCCAGAACATTAACAATAAAACTTCAGAAATAGACAACTCAAAAGAAAGTCCTAAGAGCAGAACTGAGGCACTGGAAGTCAGAATTAGTGAGACCGACGTTAAAATGCTTGACACCAACTTATCTGAGGAAAAATCAGATAAAAGGATTTAAAAAAATGAAGAAACCCTAATAATAATGTGGGACTCTATCAAGAGGAATAACCTGCCAGTGATTGGAGTACCGGAACAGGAGGGGATAATTGAAAATAACAGAGAGAATTGTTGAAGATTTGTTGGCAGAAAACTTCCCTGATATCATGAAAGATGACAAGATATCGATCCACGATGCTCATCGAACCCCACACAAGGTAGATCCCAAAAGAAAGTCACCAAGACATATTATAATCAAACTTGCCAAAACCAAAGACAAAGAGAGAATTTTAAGAGCAGCTAGAGAGAAACAAAAAGTCATGTACAAAGGAGAGTCAATAAGCTTGGACTACTCAGCAGAAACCATGTAGGTAAGAAGGCAATGGGATGATATATATAAAGCCTTGAAGGAAAATAACCTGCCAGCCAATAATTATATATCCAGCAAAACTGTCTCTCAAATACAATGG
>NW_004444341.1:322749-324157 GCF_000243295.1 Trichechus manatus latirostris | reverse complement strand
CGACACAGCACAGAAAATTAAATGGAACACAGAATCTGTGAACAACACACAAAAAAAGACATCAAAATGATAGCACTAAACTCATACCTATCAATAATCACGCTGAATGTAAATGGACTAAATGCACCAATAAAGAGACAGAGAGTGGCGGATTGGATAAAAAAACACCATCCGTCTATATGCTGCCTACAAGAGACACACTTAAGACTTAAAGACACAAACAAACTGAAACTCAAAGGATGAGAAACAAACAAAAAAAACAAACAAACAAGCAAACAACACTCAAAAAACAGCAGGAGTGGAAATATTAATCTCTGACAAAACAGACCTTAAAGTAGAATCCACCACAAGGATAAGGAAGGACACTATATACTGATTAAAGGGTCAATAACTATAATAAATATTCAGGTACACAACGACAGAGCTCCAAAATACATAAAACCAACTCTATCAGCAATGAAAAGAGAGATAGACAGCTCCACAATAGTAGTAGGAGACTTCAACACACCACATTCGGTGAAGGACAGAAAATCCACAAAGAAGCTCAACAAAGATACGGAAGAGCTAAATGCAACAATCAACGAACTTGCTCTCACAGATATATACCAAACACTCAACCCAACAGCAGCCAAGTATACTTTCTTTTCCAACGCACATGGAACATTCTCCAGAATAGACCACATATTACATCATAAAGCAAGACTTAACAAAATACAAAGCATTCAAATATTACACAGCATCTTTTCTGACTATAAAGCCATAAAAGTAGAAATCAACAAAAGAAAAAGTAAGGAAAAAAAATCAGACACATGGAAACTGAACAACACCTGGCTCAAAAATTACTGGGTTATAGAAGAAAATAAGGATGGAATAAAGAAATTCATAGAATCAAACGAGAATGAAAACACATCCTACCAGAACTTTTGGGACACAGCAAAAGCAGTGCTCAGAGGTCAATTTATAGCAATAAATGCACACATCCAAAAAGAAGAAAGGGCCAGAATCAAAATATTAGCCCTACAACTAGAACAAGTAGAAAGAGAGCAGCAAAAGAAGCCCTCAGGTGCCAGATGAAAGGAAATAATAAGAATTAGAGCAGAATTAAATGAAATGCAGAATAGAAAAACAATTCAAAGAGTTAACAAGACCAAAAGCTGGTTCTTTGAAAAGATCAAAAAAATTGATAAACCATTGCCAAACCTGCAAAAGAAAAACAGGAGAGGAAGCAAATAACCCATATAAGAAATGAGATGGATGATATCACAACTGAAATTAAAATAATCATAACAGAATACTATGAAAAATTCTACTTTAACGAATTTGAAAACCTAGAGGAAACAGACAAATCTCTAGAAACTCACTTCTTACCTAAACTAACACAAACAGAGGTAGAACAACTAAATAAACC
>NW_004444341.1:205418-319537 GCF_000243295.1 Trichechus manatus latirostris | reverse complement strand
GACACCCTTTTAGCTCTGTGGTAAAGTCACTTCCGAGGTTCACCGTTCAACCGAGGATTGGACAGCCCCATAGAACAAACAGGACTAATGAGGCACAGAAGTCCAGTGACAAGGACTAGAAGGCAGAAGGGGACAGGAAAGCTGGTGATAGGGAACGCAAGGTTGAGTGAGGACAGCGTTGACATGTAGTGGGGTTGTTAACCATTGTCACAGGGCAACATGTGTACTGAATGTTTAATGAGAAACTATTTTGTTCTGTAAACCTTCATCGAAAGTGAGAATAGCAGCACAACTGGAAGAGCGTGGTCAGTCACTGAACTGTGCATGTAGAAATTTCTGAAATGGTGTATCTTTGGCTATGTATATTTTCACCAAAAAAAAAAAAGGTCAAGAAGGGAGAGGGTTGACATGTCGTGGGGTTCTTAACCAATGTCATAAAACAATATGTGTACTGACTGTTTAAGGAGAAACTATTTGTTCTGTAAACCTTCACCTACAGTATAATAAAAAAAAATAAGAAAGAAAAAAAAAAGAAAATGTTCCGCATCCTACTTTGGTGAGTGGCGTCAGAGGTCTTAAAAGCTTGCAAGCATCCATCTAAGATGTATCATTTGGTCCCAACCACCTTGAGTAAAGGAGAATAAGGAACACCAAAGACACAAGGAAAGTATTAGCCCAAGAGACAGAAAGGGCCACGTAAACCAGAGACTTCATCAGCCTGAGACCAGAAGAACTAGATGGTGCGTGGCTACCACCAATGATCGCCCTGACAGGGAACACAACAGAGAGTCCCTGATGGAGCAGGAGAAAGGTGGGATGCAGAACTCAGATTCTAGTAAGAAGACCAGACAGACTTAATGGTCTGAGACTGGAGGAACCCCGGAAAGCATGGCCCCTGGATTCTCTATCAGCCCAGAACTAAAACAATTTCAGAGCCAACTCTTCAGACAGGGATTGGACTGGACTGTGGGACATAAAGTGATACTCGTGAGGAGTGTGCCTCTTAGCTCAAGTAGATACAAGGGACTAAACGGGCAGCTTCTGTCCGGAGGTGAGATGGGAAAGCAGAGAGGATTAGGAACTGGTTGAACGGACATCTGGAATCAGGGGTGGAAAGGAGGAGTGTGCTGTCACAGTATGAGGAGAGCAATTAGGGTCACATAACAATGTATGTATAAATTTTTTATGGAAGACTAACTTGAAATATAAACTTCATTTAAACTACAACAATAAAAAAATATTCTTTAAATGTACCTTTGGTGAGGACATACTGGTTGTACACTGCCAGTTTATGTTTGTCTGAAAATATCATCATTTTCCCCTTGTTCTTGAAATATACTTTCACTGGGTATAGAATTATAAATTATAGTAATAAATTATCTTTGGCAGTATTATTCCACAATTTTTTGTTTCCATTGTTCTTATTTGTTTTCAACCTAACTCTTAATCCATTGTATGCTTTCTTTCTAATATCTTCTGTTTTTGGTGTTTACATTTTCACTCTAATATGTCTAAGATTGAAACACACACACAAGGGATTCTCTGGGCTGCTGAATCTGAGAATCGGTGTCTTTCATTGGTTCTGGAAATTTCCCAGGTGTCATCTGTTTCGATATAGCCTCTCTTCCATTCATCTAATGTCTCTGGAACTCTGATTAGATGTATTTTGAACCTTTTCAATCTATCTCTTAATTTCTTTTATACTTATTGATTTCCTTGCTTTTTTGTGTTGCATTCTGAATTTTTTCAAATATATTACTTTTATAACTATTTTTCTCTTCAATAGTCTTTACTTTGTAGAGTTTGTAATTTTAGTTGTTAAATCTGCCATTATTTGACATTTTCATATGTGATTCCTTCCAAGGAAGATTTTTATTATATTTACCAGGGCTGTGGGCACCACTTTCAATTAAGTAATTAATTTAAGGATCTGGAGGCCTCAGATTTATTGTGAATTGTGGGTCGAAATCTACGCATGTGTGGGTTTTTTCACTCCCCACATTGTCTCATGAATACTAATTAATAGCCCTTAAAAATCAAGGCCCAATCTAGCCCACCACAGTAGAGATACACCAGTGCAAACACCATTTCCAGTGATGACTGACTACTGTGGACTCAGAGCCCTGGTGGCACAGTGGTTAAGAGCTCCACTGCTAACCAAAAGGTGGGCAGTTCAAATCGCCTAGCCACTCCTTGGAAACCCTATAGGGTAGTTCTACTCTGTCCCACAGGGTCACTATGAATTGGAATCGACTCGATGGCAACGGGTACTGTGGACTCAGGCTTTCATAATTTCCCACTAAAAAAGTGTATGCGTGTTTGTGTGTGTGTGTGTTGAGTCTAAAATTTTCAAGTTTATTTTACTGGAAGAAGATTCTCTGAACATCTTTTTTAAACATATTGCTATAAATGGCTGGCACTATCTATTTTTAGACAAAAGTATTCAAGTTTACCTCATTGTGAACTTCTGTTGTTGATTTTTTAAACCTAAACATAGGACTTTATAATTATCCCTTATAAATTACTTCTTGGGTAAGACTGCCCATTTTTATTTTTAGAATTCTTCTTTTCATCCACCAGTGGCTTTTTATTTGTGACCAAAAAAAAGGAAGAAAATACACACACACTCAAAACCAATAAGGAATCAGGTACAGTAATCTTCCCATTGCCCATGATATTGATGGATGTGCTACTAGGAAATGCTGTTATCAATTATCATTTATTAAATTATGATTTCTTTAGATGTATGAACAAAATCCTGGCTGTAAGAATTTAATATGTTGATCATGGCCTGGCAGCCTAAAATTATTTCCAAACATTACATAACAAGAATATTTTAATATAGCACCTACTTAGAGTACCAAGTTATTTGATGCTATGGACTCACAGTTTAATGCAAGCACCAAGGTGCTTTAACTTTGTTTATTTTACATTAGAAAACAAAATACAGAGGACCTATGTTTACAGTGGTTTCTAGTCATACTGGTAAATTTATTTCTCACCCTGACCATTCCTAATATACCCAAACCAAACCCACTGCCACCCAGTTGATTCCAACCATAACGACCCCATAGGGCTTCCAAGGCTGTAAGTTTCTACAGAAGCCGACTGCCATATCTTTCTCCCATGGAGCCACTGGTGATTTAGAACCGCTGACCTTTCAATAAGTATTTGAATGCTTTAACCACTGTGCAACCAGGGCTCCTATTCCTAATATAAAACCAAAAACCAAACCCATTGACATCGAATCGATTCCGACTCATAGTGACCCTACAGGACAGAGTAGAACTGCCCTATAGGGTTTCCAAGGAGCGGCTGGTGGATTCGAACGGCCGACTTTTTGGTTAGCAGCCGAACATTTAACCACTGTGCCACCGTTTCTCTGAAATTCTCTCTTATTATTCATGACCTCTGATAATCATGAAGTCATTTAAGCTAGTTGCTCCAGAAAACAGGTAACAATGACCAATTTTGATGTAGCAAACAATTACCTTGTATTTTGTTCAACAGCAGCCCTAAGTGCTTTTTTACTTGCTGGAAAGTGGTCGTGTTCATTTATTTCAACACTACTGTGAATTATGGCTAAGATGTATTTTTTTTAATTTGCAATTTGGAAGTTAGCACACTGAAAAGAGATCTATTATGACATTGACACAAGAAAGCCTCATCCAAACAATTGCAAACAAGTTTTTGCACATCTTTGGTAAAGGCTCAACATCAGAAAACTTCTGTTTAATGTCTAAATAAAATGTTTAATGTGTGCACAATAAAGTTGTTCTTATGTTAGGCTGACATTAAAGCAAGATAGAAACAGTTTTTATAATCAACATTCTGCCACGCTCTGAAATGATGCACTTTCCAGAAAGATATTTATTGTCAGCTGTCATCTTTAAAATGACAAATTCAGTTCAAAATTTGATTTCTAATATTATGTGTGATGAGAAGCACTGCTTGCCATGTGCATTTTTAGTATGAGATGCTGAGCAAAAGTAGCATCATTTAATTTTGCATTTTTCACTTAAACCTTGGTTGGGATATTCACGCTACCCACAACATTGTATTAACAAAATTGCAATTCTTGTACCTTGCTATTTTCTATTTAACAGTTATCGTGCTGCAAAGGAACACATTCTGAAGTCAAACAATTCATTTCTCAATGCTGTCTTAAAATAACCCTTTGAAAACACTTCAAGGTAAAGCCAAGGTTACATATTTCAATTGATTTTTAGCTTTGGCTTTTTTGTTAAGGCAATATCCCATAACCATAATCATTGGCCTGAAAAAGGAGAGCTCTAAAAATGAATTTATAATAGGCTTATTCCATTCTTGCTTTTATAAACTAATTTTAAAATACTACTTTTTAAAATATCAAGAAATTATTTCCTTTCTAATGAGAGCTCTTTGAGATTTATTTCTCTTTCTTCTTGAATACAAGCCAAGCTACTTTTTATGACCTGAGTAATCTCTTCTTTGATTTTTTCCATTTAAATGTTATATACCTACTACAGAGCTTCCAACAATAATACTGTAACAATTGAGAATAGCTTTATGAAATCTAGTTTTAATTTATGTATCTTAGGGATATGTAACACTTTTTCAAGTATATGAAGCTTTTTAAAAATCAAAGGCCATCATCAACATATGATTGTTTTTTATGATCCCATGTTACATGAAGAAAAGATCCTGAATCCCTAACCTGCCACTTTCTGGTCCTGGGAACTTGGCCCAGTAATTCAACCCCTAAGCCTCAGTTTTTTCATTCATGAAATGACAGCATGAATATTCTTTATATTATCAGTTGTTATGCCATCAGTGTATGATAATGCCTATGAAGCCCCTGACATAGAACATGCAGAAAGCACTAAATAAATGTCAGCAATTTTTGTTATTTTATATGATTGGACAAACATGACTTCAACTCCCAGTTATGTCATTCTCCATTTGTGTGACCTTGGGTAATTTACTTATCCTCACCGAATATCAGGTTTCTTATTTGTAAAATGTAGATGATATTTAACCTTTCAGGGTGGTTATGGGCGTTAAATGAGAAATATGAAAAATACCTGCCATAGAGTAGTACTTACAATTATGAAAATAAGTCATCATATATGATTTTAAATTCAAAAAACTAATTGTATTATGATACAGCTTAGCAACTAATAGACTTGTTTATGAAATTCTCCTCTGAGGATGAGAGATCCAAGTGTCAGTTTTTTTGTTAATTCTCTACAACTGAGGTCTTTGCCTTTCTCCTGTGAACTATATTACCTACTATTCGTACCTCTCATTTGCCACCTTTCACACACTTCTCTGCATTAGTGCTTGTATTTTTTGTTTATATCTTATAAGCTCCTTAAAGACAAGCCCGCTGTTGCTGCTGCTGCTGCTGCTAATGATGACAGAGCCACAGTATTTATTCTCCTTTTTTAATGGAAGCTGTCACTATTTCCAAATAAATAGCTAAAGAACTGACTTCTAAGTCTCAGAGATCAACCCAGAAGGAAGAGGCGGACTTTCTGCCCTAGGTATGGTTTTGCCCTTAGTGTTACTGATTACACTTTCATTTAAATATTCCATGAACGATGGCTGAAAATTCAGATACTTTTCCAACAGAAGTAGGTGTTTTCAAAAGGCATTCGATTTCTTTAAGCATAATTTACTTATGATCTTGTTTTAAATGTAATGCATTTTCTTAAATTTCAGTTATCAAGTGGTCTTTGAAATACCTCTTTTTAACCTTTTGAAAAATTGTCCACAAAAAGTATGTAATTAAACTTGATGCTCTTTCTAGAGTTCCATGTCTTCCATCTTTACACAAATGGATACACACAGATATAAAGTCATATACATACACAAATAGAATGGGCTTATATCAGTTATAGTCCATGTAGTGTAAATATCCCCCAAAAAGTCAGATGGTAAATTGAGAAAAACATTTGAGAGCACTGAGAAATATCAGGACTGTAACTGTCTTCAGATGAGTAGGGAAGAAGAAGGAAAAAAAAAGACCCTACGAATTAACAACGGAAGGAGCCCTGGTGGCACAGTAGTTGAGTGCTTGGCTGCTAACCAAAAGGTAGGCGGTTGGAACCCACCAGCCATTCTGCAGGAGAAAGATGTGGCAGTCGGCTTCCACAAAGATTACAGCTTCGGCAACCCTATAGGGCAGTTCTACTGTGTCCTGTAGGGTCTCTATGAGTCGAAATTGACTTGATGGCACTGGGGTTTAACTAACAATTGTTCTACTATTTTTTATTGCGTTTCAAAAAACTTCAAAGTTAGAAGAAAAATATAATTTAAAAGTGAAGGAAACTTATTATTGTCATTGTTAGCAACTCCTTTTCAAGATTAACTAACTGGTTATAAATGGTCATAAAGTATTTAAATACGCTGATACAATCATTCCACTTGTGGGAATTTTTCTTAAGGAAATAATTCAAACATGAGCAAGGGCGATTAAGAGACAAAATGTTTTTTTGTTGATAGTGTTGTGATCAGGACCTTTTCTTATTATATTATTGGTATTATCCATTGCCGTCAAGTCGATTCCAACTCATAGTGACCCTACAGGACAGAGTAGAACTTCCCCATAGGGTTTCCAAGGAGTGGCTGGTGGATTCGAACTGCCAGCCTTTTGGTTAGCAGCCAAGATCTTAACCACTGTGCCACCAGGGCTCCATTACTGGTATAGTGGAAAGCTAATGTTCTTTTTAAAATTTATATTGTAATTTGCCAATTTATGGACACTTGTATGAGTTCTGGTGACTTTTCTATTGACTCTATAGGATTTTCCAGGGAGAAAATAATATCTGCTCATAACAATAAATATTTCCCCTTTTTGAACATGTTTTCCTTCTACTTCTTTTCCTGCTTTTGCTACACTGCATTAATGTACAGAGCAATGTCTACTAATAGTGGTGAAAACAGGCCCCATTGTCTCACGTTAATGGGAACTCATCTAGTATTTCACCATCACATCAGGTGTTGGCTATTGTTTTGTGACAGACGATCTTTATCTTATTAAAAAACCATATTTTATTCTCTTATTTTAATATTTTTATCAGAATTATATTTTGAATTTTATCAAACTGCCTTTTCACAATCTATCTACATATTGATGGTGTTTCTTACATCTTTTGATGTGATGAATTATGTCAATAGGTTTTCTAGGACTGAACCATTCTTATAGTCTTCGATCAAATCCTACTTGATCACTGGGCGTTATCCTCGTTTAAAAATACTTTTCAAAAAAGTGGTTCATGCTTACTGCAGAAAGTAAAAGAGAATAGAGATGTGAGGTGAAAAGTAAAAGATCTGCATATTCCAACAACTATGAGAGTAGGCAGTCCTTTAGATGGCCCAAATTACTAGCATCTTTGGGCTGAATAAACCATTGCACCTCCCCCTCTGAAGTCTATTGGTTTGTCTAAATAAGCAGTCAGGACTAAAGAGATACAATTATGAGCTAACAATTCTGGGCTGGTGGCCCCATATCTGACTACCCCCCACTTCAGGTGATCAGGGGAGAAAACTTGCATTGCACTCTGTGCAGTGAAATATACAACCCCTGGATAGAAAACCAGAGCCCTGGTGGTGCAGTGGTTAAGAGCTTGCCTGCTAACCAAAAGGTCGGCAGTCCGAATCAACCAGCTGCTTCTTGGAAACCCTACAGGGCAATTCTGCTCTGTCCCATAGGGTCGCTATGAGTTGGAATTGACTTGACGGTAACAGTTTTTGTTTTTGTTTTTTTTTTGATATAAAACCAGGTTGGGGTGATCTTCAGGGTCCTTCATCCATGTTGTAAAGAGAGGGGGAACCTATGGAAGTTTTCCATACCCCACCCCCCATGACAGCTTTTGAGCCAGGGAGGATGGCCAGTGATAGAACTTTTCCTGTTGTACACTATCTGTTGTCTATGAATAATTAAAAACGCTTTCACTGTTGCCAACACTGTGTAAATGTCTCCTGACTTGATCAGGATAAAAGGACATAACACCCATGGAGTGGTTGGTACCACTGGGTAGAATTCTCATCCCAGTACTCTGGTGGGTACTTGGGATCTGGAGACAGCCTTTAAAGCATCCTGAGATAACTAGTACTTAGACTTTTCTCACATATACTTCCAAACACGAATGCATATTTAAACATGCCATTTAAAAACACACACACACAGACAAGTGACCATATGAGACATAAAACTCTCCAAGTGACTGCTTTGACTCTTTGACTCTATACTCTGGATGTATTTTCAGTTCTGTTCTCATAGATCTACCAACTTCTTTTGACTAACTGAACAGTACTTTAAATATGTGTATATCTTAATTCATGTAACCAGTCATCCATAGGTAGAAATCAAGTCCCCCCCCCTTTTTTTTTCAATTACAAATAGTGTTGCAACTGCATCTTTATAAATAACTCAATATGTTGTGGTAGATGGGGTAAGATATTCAATAAATGTTATTTATGTGATTAAAATAAAAACCGAACTGATATGTTAAAAGGATATATATTTTCAATTTGGTGAATTTTGACAAATTACACTCCAAACTATGTAAGCCAATTTTTACTATTACCACAAGTGTATAAGACGGGGACTGTTCTTAACACTTTCATCACAGTGGAATGTTACCAAAAGTGTTAAGAATTGCCCATTTGAAAGAGTAATGCAATTATTAATTTTAATTTCCCGTGGGTTTCTATGTAAGATTTTTGAATCTTAAGTGTTATCTTTATCAAATTTTGGTATAATTTATACCAAATGTTATTGGTATAAGTGGTATTTTAAGTGTTTCTTCAACTTTAATAAGTGTTATTTTAGCTATAAATATTGAACTGAACATTTTTTTCTTTGTCTTTAATGCTCTCTGAAAATTTAATATCATGGCTATCATCTGTTTTTTGCAGCTTTGAAAGAAACCATCTGTTAAACTTGCTTAGATAAGGTCTAGATATTTCTTTGAGGTTTTAAAATGTCTTTAATATCCATGAATTGGTTTTATGCCTTGAGTCAATTTTGGTAGTTTATATTGTTCACTTCATTTGGATTTTTGTACTAAGCCTAACATAGTATTAGTGATTGTGTGTGGATGGACGAAGGAGAGACCAAGGAGTGTCAGACAAGAAAGGAGGAACACAAATAAGGAGCTGCATTTCCCTCTGGGCACATGGGCTCAGTCTCTGAGGAACTGTGTAGAATGCACTGGGACAGGAGCTTCTCCCAAAGGACAGGAGCCTGGGATATTTTACTACAGGCTTCCAACCACATTGGTTGAAGTTTTTCCCTGGGGGTATTAAAACTGCCTAGGCCTGCCAGCAAACAAGCAGAAGCCTTCAGACAGAAAAGCTGAGAGGCCAAACAAACCTTTAGTTGGAACCCTGGGAGTGTGCAGGGTACTGTCCACCAAAGCTGTAGGTGAGGTCTGAGATGGGATGAGATGTGACACAGGAACTAACAGTGTGTTTTACTATGCCCATGCAAATAGAAATAGGTCCCCTAGTGACACAAAATGGCTCTCAACTAGTAACCTAAAGGTTTGTGGTTTGAATCCACCTTGCAGTGCCATGGAAGAAAGGCCTGGATATCTGCTTCCATAAAGATCACAGTCAAGAAAACCCCATGGAGCTCAGATCTACTCTGTAACACACAAGTTTGTTTTTTTCAGTTTTGTGAATAGAAATAAATTTGTGGCATTGCGTACCAAAAAACCAAACCACACCCTTTGCCGTCGAGTGGAATCTGATTCATAGCAACCCTAAATGACAGAGTAGAACTGCCCCATAGAGTTTCCAAGGAGCACCTGGTGGATTCAAACTGTCAACCTTTTGGTTAGCAGACGTAGCTCTTAACCACTGTGTCACCAGGGTTTCCATGGTATTGCATAGGGAGTGATAATTCACTCTCTAGCCCATCAACGCCTTTTCCTTTGCTTGTTTGTGCTGTAATAAAGTGCTTACTTACTCTAGCCTTCAAAGCAAGCCTCACCTTCCCTCAGCAACAATCTATGGTCCTTTGGTTCCCCCTATGTTCCCTAGGCAGATTCTCCTACCTTCACAAGTGGAAGGCAGAATTTACGGAGTCAGTAGTGTCTGCCAGGATCTACTACCCTGGCCACCATTACTAAAACTGACATTCTGCATGATGTATATAAGTAGCTTTCCTCTGTTTTCACGGTATTTATCATATTTTGTTGTAGAAAGCTTTCTGAATGTCAATCTTTTAATTTCCCTACATTGATCCATACTAGATTGTGAACTACTTGAAAGCAATATCAATTAATTTAAATTCCAAATTATTAAATTTTCTGCCACCTTCAAATATATAAAAGGTCTGTTTTAATTTCCAGTGAAATTTTAATAAAGTCCTCACTGACCTATAATCCTCTATGATTCTGGTTTCATTTGGTGAAAAATCCCTAAGGGACTCTAAGTAATTCTCCTTGTAACAACAACAACAAAAACTGATAACCTCATTCTTTGATTCTGTATTCCCCTCCCTCACCACCAAAGTAGAGCATTCAAAATAAATGGAGTCTTACAGTTGCTCTTAGACTTTGGCTATGGGTCTGTTAAGTATGCTTTCTGTAATGCTCTCAAACCACACATGTGAAACCACATATGCATAAGTCATTTATAATGTGCTGTTAGAAAGAGAAAATCTCTGAATTTCAAAACAGAAACACAGAAGTGTATGAGGTATGGTACCAAACAGCCTCTCCAAGATAGCCATGCACCTGCATGCTGTGAAATGTAAGAAAATGCAACATATAGTTAAATCTCTGTAAAGTGGCCTTGAGCTGTTAAATTATAAATAACTCCCTTAATCTCTAGCCTTAAAGAAAAAAAATGTTACATTTGGCTAATCTCTGACGTTAGAGAAAAAATGTGCCACATTAGCTTTGTTAGAGCTTACAATAACAAAACAAGAAAGTAACAAACAAACGAACAAAAAAAACCCTGCTGCCCTGGAGTCCTGTAGCGACCCTATATGACAGAGTAGAACTGCCCCATAGGGTTTCCAAGGCGGGCTGGTGGATTTCAACTGGCGACCTTTCGGTTAGCAATCATAGCTCTTAACCACTATGCCACCAGGGCTCCAGACTTTATATCACCTGGCCCTTACTGGTACAGTCACTGAGAGAAGGTAGTGGGAGACTTTGTCTGCCTCTGCTCCAGCCGGCTACAAGCGACCTCCCCAGAGCATGAGCCATGATCAATCCATCCTCCTGGAGTCCAAAGATTTGGGCTGTAACCATTTTACTAATCTTATACAGTTATGATTCTCTATTCTTAATTGAATGTCTTGTGGTCTTACCTGTGTGCCTTGCCATGACTATTCTGCAATAAACGAAATGAGTTTACGCATGATAAACTTGAGCATTTCTTTACTTAACTTCAAAATTAAACCTCACAGGGCAGACTCCAAGCTAACAACCTCATTTCTTTAAATAAATAAATACCAGTAGGATCTTCAGCAGGAAGATGGAGAATGCCCTCCTTCTTTTAATATTTTTGTAGCACAGTACTAGATTTTAAAAGCATGATAAATAAATATTCTAAAATTATAAGACTCACAAGGTTAAGTACAGTCGGCCCTCGGTAACTGCCCGGCATTGATTCCAGGACCCCTACACATAGCAAAATCCGGGGTTGCTCCAGTCCCTGCTATAATATGGTGTATTTTTTTTTTTTTTTAACATTCGACAAGAATGAACAGTGTTTCACTTTGAAGTGGAATAGTGATGGTCAGTCAAGTCAGGGCAGCCACGTGAGGCGCTGAATCCAACAGGCACTTTGAAGGACACCCGCATCAGGTCCTCCCACCACAGGCTGCCCTTGAGCCAGGGGGCCTTCAGGGAGGAGGTCCTGGGTAACTTGGGCGTCTGATATACCTGTGCACAGAGCTGTAAGTCCTAAGCTTGCCAGCCTTGTTCTTTCCTTCCACAGTGAGACCTCTGCTGCAAGCATGCTCCGCAAGATCCTCAGTCAGGCCAGGAAGCACCCGAGCATAAGTTCGCGACCCCATTCATAGTGTCCTCACTTGTCCAAAATGTGCCGGCGTGTGGCTGTCTCCTTCCCTCTGGGAGCTTCTTCCTTCCCAGCCACATACCATTCCTTCTGGGGAACCCTGTCTTGCCTTGTGCTGCCCTCCGCCTTGCCCCAAGGCCCTTGAGCTCTCCCCCCACCCCACACTGTGCCCAACATTTTCGATCTGTGGTTGAGTGACAGGGAACCCACTGATATGGAGGGCGAACCGTATGAATGGAATTGAAATTTGGAAAATTACTAAAAAAATACAGTCAAATTGTTAATGGACATTTTAGAACAAAAAAGAATACTATTTCATGTATCCATAAAGACAAGAGATGTCTGGATAGTGACTAAAATGAATTGAGGATGAATTATAGATTATCTTTTTTTGTCTACTCTTAATAATATATATTTCAAAGTCATTACAGAGAAGTGAAACATTCTGGGAACAAAAATTTTAAATACTTAACTGGAAATCAAATGTAATTTCTTTTAAACAGCAAATGTCATAATATTTAGAAAGTGTCTTTCAGGACATACGATAATGATCAGAGTCACAGTATTAGTAGGATCCAATCAGTTATTTCTCCTTTGCACAATTCTCAAGTACTTTACAAAGATTCCTTATCAGAATATAGCTAAAAGTTGCATCTATGTTTTTTAAAGCTACTCCACCCTTCAACAGCTATGCAAAATTTGTAATAAAGTTTTGATATATTACCACTACTTTACCATGTTGTTACATGCCATCTAGTCTGCTCTGACTCATAGCGACCCTATGTACAACAGAACAAACGCTGCCTGGTCCATTGCTATGTTTGAAGCCATTATTGTATACTGTGTCAGTCCATCTCGTCGGGAACTCTAATAATTATAATAGTGTTAAGAATATAAACATGAGTTAAAATATAGATTATTAAACTATTAAAATACAGACATCATGAATGATATGGCAAATATAATAATGCCCTTTTCAGAGTGTCCATGTTCTAATCCCCAACACCTGTGAATATATTACATTACATGGCAAAAGGGACCTAACATTGTAATAATTTCTAAAATCTCTTTTAGAATTCTCAACCACTTTGCAAGATAGCCATTTTTAAGCCCCATTTTATAGAGGAGGAAATAAAGGCTCATGAGTAAGGAAACATGTCCAGAGTCAAGTTAAAGGCAGGCCAGGAGTTGAAATAGATCTGCTTGATTTAAAGCTAATATTCTGTCTGTTGTATTACAGTAAGGAGTCCTGGTGGTACAGTGTTTAAGCGCTTAGCTGCTAACCTAAAGGTTGGTAGTTCGAACCCCTGGCAACTCTGTGGGAGGAAGTTGTGACAGCTTGCTTCCGCAAAGATCTACACAGCCTTGGAAACCCCATGGCGCAGTTCTACTCTGTCCTGTAAGGTTGCTATGAGTCAGAATTGACTGAATTTTTTTTTTTAAATATTACAGTACTCTCTCACTACGGTGATAACACTATGGACTCCTCTTGTCAGTTACATGAATCAACTTATACAAGCTTAAAATGTATAAATTGTCATCCAGTGCTTATATAAACCTATTGCAAATGGATGAAAATAAAAAGTGAAACCAAATGCAATAATATTACAAGTTTTACTACAGGGTATTTAAGGATATAGTCAGGATTGACTCGACAGCAACGGGTACCATGAATATTTTATCACAATGTATTGCTTGCCTTTTTATTTTCTTAATGGTTTTTCTTAGAGCAGAAAGTTTATGATGAAGTCCACAATTTTTTTTCTTTATGTTGGCATTTTTTATGTCTTGTTAAAGAAATCTTAAACATGTTACCCACGTTTACAAACATTTTCTCTCAATATTTTCTTTAGAAGTTTTATGGTTTTAGTTTTTACACTTATATGTATGATCCATTGCAGATTATTTTTTGGGTATGATGTGAGACAGCTTTAAGTACATTTTTTTTTTCTGTATGGATATCCAGTTGTCCTCTCACCTTCTCTTGAAATATTTTTTCCCACATTGAATTATTTTGGCATCTTGTTGAAAAATTAACTGACCATATTTGTGTGGGTGTATTTCTGACCTCTATTCTGTTAAAATAATCTCTATATCTGTCTTTATGACAATAGTGCGCTGTCTTTATTACTGTTCCTTTAATCAGGTCTTTAACCACCTAGTGTAAGTCCTCTGGTTAAGATTGTGTGTCAACTTGGCTGGGCCATGATTCTCAGTGTTTTGGCAGTCGTATAATGCTGTGATCACTTCCCTGTTGAGATTTGATTCTTGATCACCCCCCACAGTGGGATCTGCTGTGAGTGGTACCAGTGATGGCAGGTCCTGTGGTGGCTCACCACCCCCTCAGCTTTCATCTCTCCACCCTCCGCCGCCTAGTTCTTCCCACTCTCCTTGCCGAGACTTTTGCTTGTTCTGGATCCTGCAGCTGGCTCCTGTTCATCTGACCTTCAGTTCTTGGGACTTGAGCTAGCAGCTTACTGCAGCCTTGCCTGGCGATCTTGAGATTCGTCGATCTTCACAGCCTGTAAGGAACAACCCTGCTCTCCGGCCTGTCAGTCTTGGGTTCGCAAGCCCCTGAAGCTAAGTGAGTCAGGAGAAGACTCTTTCCTGCCCCATGAACTTGGTACGTTACAGCCTTTAAAAACCGCGTGAGCCATTTCCTTGATATAAATCTCTCTCTCTCTGTGTGTGTGTGTGTGTGTGTGTGTGTGTGTGTGTGTATATATATATATATATACGCGCTTTACTGGTTTTGCTTCTCTAGGGAACCCATCCTAAGACATCCTCTAACTTTGCTCTTCCTTTTCAGATTTGTGTTGAGTCTCAGGACCTTTGACTTTCCATAAAAATTTTAGAATCTACGTCTCAATTCTTAAAAAAAAAATCCTACTAGGATTTTGATTTGAATTATATTGAATTTTTAGATCAATTTGGGGAAAATTGCAAAATAAATTTTAAGTCTTGCAATCTATTAACACTATATATCTCTCCATTTGTTTAGACCTTTAATTTTTCTTAGCAAGATTTTGTGGTTTCCAGTGTAGATGTCCTGCACATCTTTCATTAAATTTATTTCTGTGTGTTGTAGGGCTTGGTGTTATAAATTATATTTATTTAAAGTTTTTTTTATTTGGCTCGATATGTAAATACAAGTCATTTTTATACATTGATCTTGTGTTCTGTGATCTTACTAAATTAATTTATTAATTATTGTAGGGTTTTGCTTATTAGATTTTTGAATAGAAAAATCATGTTATCTGCAAATAGAGACACGTTTACATTGACTCTTCCTTTCAAATCACTATGGCCTTTGTATAATTTTCTGTTTACATTTTTGTTGTTGTTTTGCATTGACTCCAACATTCAGTACAACATTGAATAGAAGTGGAGAGACTGAACATCGTTTCTGTATTCCTAAACTTAGGGAGTAAGTATTTATGCATTCACTACTAAATGTAATATAGCTTTAGGATTTTTGTACATGTCTTTATCAGACTGAGAAGTTTTCAATTTTCCTAGTGTCTTAGTCATCTAATGCTACTGTAACTGAAGTACCACAAGTGGATGGCTTTAACAAAGAGAAATTTATGTTCTCACATTCTAGTAGGCTACAAGTCCAAATTCAGGGCGTCAGCTCAGGGGAAGGCTTTCTCTGTCAGCTCTGGAGGAAGGTCCTTGTCATCAATCTTGCCAGTTGTGGAGCCTCACAGTGCAGGGACCCGGCGTCCAAAGGACACACTTTGCTCCCAGTGCTTCTTTCTTGGTGGTATGAGGTCCGCCTGTCTCTCTGCTCCCTTCTCTCTTTTATATCTCAAAAGAGATTGGTTTAAGACACAATCCAATCTTGTAGATTGAGTCTTGCCTCATTAACATAACTGCTGCCTCTCCCACTTCATTAACATCATAGAGGTAAGATATACAACACATAGGAAAATCACATCAGATGACAAAATGGTGGACAATCGCACAATACTCGGAATCATGGCCTAGCCAAATTGACACACAGATTGTCAATCCATGACACCTAGTTTGCTAATATTTTTAACTTATTTATATTATAATGTTCAACTAAATTTATGCCTGTGTTAAATCCTGCACATTAATTAAAATAGATTACAGTTAAGTTGCAGTCAAAATTATAACTAAATTGCTATAAAGTATATGTTCAAACTTTATCATTTTTTGAAAAAACTTGTTTGTATTAAGATTTTCCTTCTGAATTTTCAAAAATATATTTAAGACCCCTTAAAATATTGAACAGTTTAAGAATATATAGACTATCTCTTTTAACTTAGACTCATCTGACTCAAATTCTTCATTGCAACTTCTGAAGGTGAATTTTTCCCACGAAATAACTTTAAAAAATTAGCACTTCAAAATAATACTGTCTATTCTCTCTTCCCAATTCTTCAAGTTCTTTTCCTGGTGATTAATTAAATGATTTATTGAGGTGAAATTCACATAACATAAAATTTACCATTTTAAAGTGAACAATTCAGTGACTTTTGGTACCTTCCCAATATTGTTCAATGACCACTTCTATCTAGTTCGAAAACATTCCCATCTCTCCAATGTAAAACCCTGTACCCCTCCATCAAAAAAAAAAAAGTTGAATTGATTCGAAAGGTGATCCAACAGAATGCAGAAATTATCGAACAGTGCCATTAATATCACACACAAGTAAATTATTTTTATTGTGCTTTAAGTGAAAGTTTACAATTCAAGTCAGTTTCTCATACAGAAATTTACGCACACATTGCTATGTGACCCTAGCTGCTCTCCCTATAATGTGGCAGAACACTCCTCTTTTCCACCCTGGATTTCCCGTGTCCATTCAACCAGCCTCTGTCCCTTTTTGCCTTCTCATCTCGCCTCTGGACAGGAGCTGCACATTTAGTCTCATGTATCTACTTGAGCTAAGAAGCACTCTCTTCACGATTATCATTTTATGTCCTATAGTCTAAT
Source organism: Trichechus manatus latirostris (assembly GCF_000243295.1). Taxonomy (NCBI): domain Eukaryota; kingdom Metazoa; phylum Chordata; class Mammalia; order Sirenia; family Trichechidae; genus Trichechus; species Trichechus manatus. The sequence goes on along the minus strand of NW_004444341.1, from coordinate 302,548 downwards.
CTAATCTTTGTCTGAATAGTTGGCTTCAGGAATGGTTTCGGTTCTGGGCTAATGGAGAGTCTGAGGGCCGTGTCTTCCGGGGTCCCTCTAGTCTCAGCCAGACCATTAAGTCTGGTCTTTTTACTAGAATTTGAGTTCTGCTTTTTGGAAGTTGTGTGCTATTACAGTATGTTTGTGAACTGATGGTCCAATAGAGAGGGAGAGACTGAGGATGTAGAAGAGAGAAGAGATCATTACAGTGTCAAGGTCCCTGGGTGGCCTTTAGGAGATGGGATTTAACGCACAAGTGCAAGAGCTGGTCCCAGATAGGAGTATATCAACCATTCTTACAGGAGGAAAGCCAGAGTATATAATCACTGATGAAGAAGTGTTAGTCAGCGTGGTCATGGGACTATGAAGAAGTTCTATCCTGGTGGTTTTGTTTTCCTTAGCGAATTAGAAGCAAGATGATCAGCTGGGAACAAGGAGGGAGAAGTAGATGTTGGCTGTTTGAGGGGAAAGGAAAAAGTGTGAAATTGTCATCTTAGAGGATGTCGGGAAGAATTCATTAAAATAATTTAGCAGACTGCAATACTTTATGGCAGTCTTTGGAGACAAGTATTAGGATTGTGGCGATACATTTAAAATAACTCTAGTCAGCAGGTTGAGTGTTTTTCTCCAGTCTCATTCTGCTACTCTAGTGTAAGTACAGAATTTTCATTCTGCCACATGTGAACAGGGAGGGCAATAAATACCAGGATTTGAGGGAGTCTTCATGGGATCGATGATGATAAGCTGGGTTCAGAGGACAATGAAGATGTGAAAGGATGATGGACAATGAAAAAATGGTAGTATCAGGGGACTAGAAGTCCCCGTGCTATAGAATAATTGAATGAGAGCTATGGGAAAAACAACTACATAATAGGAGGTAATGTTCAGAAAGTGGAGAGGGTATAATTGCGATTCTGGAATATGGACAGTTTTAATCTTGACTAAGGAGAAATAGAGAACAAGATCATTACTAAAGTGAGATCAAAATGCTGAAATTCTAGGCTCTGAGATGGACAAATCATGTGAAAGTTGAGTACCTAGATTATTAGCAGTAGTAATTGAGAAGAGAACAATAAACCATATGAAAGACTGTTTAACGAAACATAGTAGGATGATCTGGAGACCAGTAGATGACTAACTCAAGGATGATAGCAGACTATGTAGTCTAATGTCATGCTCTTCAAAGAAGCCTGGGATCTGGAGGGAAATGGTCTGGAGGCAGCAATGAGGAATGAGAAGAATACTTCCCTCACCTTCACACCCTGTAGGATACTGAGAGGATTGCAAGGAAAATCCTGCCAGTGGTTTTTTGGGAGACAATTTCTAACATTACATTCTAATAGTATATTATTTTTAGGCTTTATTGAGATATAACTTTTGAGATATAATTCACATCATAAAATTAGTCCATTTAAAGTATACAATTCAATACTTTTAGTGTAGTTACAGAGTTGTACAGCCATTGCTACAGTCAAATTTAGAACATCTTCATTACTTCAAAAAGAAACCCTGTACCCCTTAGCCATCGTCTGTCAATCTCTCATTTTTCCCAGCCCCAGGCAACCACTTTCTATCACTAAAGATTGCCTATTCAGGACATTTTCATATAAATGGAATCATAGAGTATGTGGTTCTTTGTGACTAGCTTCTTTCACTTAGCATAATGTTTTCAAAATTCATTCATGTTGTAGCATATATCAGTACTTCATTCCTCTTATTGCTAAATAATACTCCATGGTATAAATATACCACATTTTATTTATCTAAAAAGAATGAAGAAATCTGTCTCGGAAGAAGTATGGCCAGAATGCTCCTTAGAAGCAAGGATGGCGAGATTATGTCCCATATACTTTGGACATGTTATCAGGAGGGATCAGTCCCTGGAGAAGGACGTCATGCTTGATAAAGTAGAGGGTCAGCGAAAAGAAGACCCTCAATGAGATGGATTGACACAGTGACTGCAACAATGGGCTCAAGCATAACAACGATTGTGAGGATGGTGCAGGACCGGGCAGTGTTTCATTCTGTTGTACATAGGGTCACTATGAGTCGGAAGCTTCTTGATGGCACCTAACAACAATTCATTGGTGATGGACATTTAGGTTGTTTCCATTTTTTTTTCTATTATGAATAATGCTCTGAGGTGTGATGAATTACTTCGTATGGCCTTTCTCGCCATGATCTTGTAACTCCTACCCAGGTGACTGGGCGGGACTGTGCAAATAAGATAATTGTAGCCCACCAAGGGGATTAGTCAGTTTTGCCTTAAAAGACAGCCAAATCCAGAGCAGAGAGAAGAGCCCACCACCACCAAGGAAGGAGAGACTAGCAGCAGAGACCTGGCAGCAGGACATGGTGCAGTGAGCTTCCCAGCCCGCCTAGCAAGAAAGCTGAGTGCCTTTGGGCAGAGACTGAAGGCCAGGGAGAGGCATGCCTGCGAGCATGGCTGGGAAGAGGCTGTCCTGATGGGCAAACTGTATCCTGACTGTTCCTGAGCCTGAATTGTAAGTGTCACTTCCCTAATAAACCCCATAATTGTGAGTATGGTCTCTGAGTTCTGTGTGGCTATTGCAATGAATTATCGAACCCAGTAGAGGGTGTTGTGGGAGAGACAGTTGGTATCAGCATTAGTAAAGATGGCAGAGAGAGGAGGCGTGTCTGACCTCCACCTCATAGGAATCAACCTTGGGCTGTTGATCTTTGTTCTCCTTCCCCCTTGTGAAGTTAGAGGAGGTCAGACACTACCCCCACGCCATTTTTACCTGCTGCTATGAACATTTGTGTAAAAGTTTTGTGTGGACATGGGTTTTTATTTCTCTTGGGTATATACCTAAGATTGGGCTTCCTGGATCATATGATAATTCTATGTTTAATCATTTGAGGAATTGCCGGTCTATTTTCCAAACCAGCTGCACCATTTTACATTCCAGCTAGCAGTGTATGAGAGTTCCAATTTCTCCACATCCTTTCCAACCTTTATTATTAATCTTTTTTACTTATAGCCAATCTAGTGGGTGTGAAGTGGTAACATTGTGGTTTTGATTTTCATTTCCCTAATTATTATGTTGAGCATCATTTCATGTGATTATTGGCCATTTATATATATTATTTTGAGAAATATCTACTCAGATTCCTTGCCCATTTTTAAATTGGGTTGTCATTTCAAAATGGAGTTGTCATAGTTCTTTATGTAATCTAGGTAGAAGTCCCTTGTCATATATATAATTTGCAAAAAATTTCTCCCATTCTGTGTGTTGTCTATTCTTTGATGGTGTTCTTTGAAGCACAAAATTTTTGAGTTCTGATTATGCTTGGTTTATCATTTAAAAAATTTTTTTTTATGAAAGCACAGTAAAATCTGAACCCTTCTAGAAGAAACTGTACCCTTTTTCTCTTCTCATTTTTACCTACTTTTCTTTTGTTTAATACTTTTAAGTTCCTGTAGCATAGCCAATTATGTGATCTTTAACTGCCTAGACGAACCTCAGATACATAGGTGAAGGAAACAACATAAAAATTCTCATTCCTAGGCTCCTGACTGCTCTGCTGGAAGTGTGGAGTGAGGAATTGCAAGGGAAGGAGAGGAAGTATTTTTCATTCTGGCCTAGAGATAGCTTCAGGGAACTTTCTAGACAAAAGTGTGTGCTTGGTATGTCAAGGAGGAGACAATGGTATTCTGCTTTTTTTGTTAGATCCTATGGCAAACCTGTGTTTAAATAAAAAATATACATGAAAACCATGGCTACCACAGGCCTCAGACATTGCTCCAGGGATTAAAAAATAAAACCTGTGAAAGGACAGATGAGGATGGGATAGTACATATGTGAGTAAGTAGGGTCATTTAAATTCAAATATTCCTTCAACACACCTCCCAACACTGATTATTATTTTTTTCAAGGAACTTGATAGGTGAAAAAAAGACCTTGTTGACTTCATTTGTATTTCTTTGGTCATTGGTGACATTGGACTTTGTTTTTGTGGGAAGTGTGTGGAATATGCTTATTGACCAAATTCATTTTTTTTCTTTTGTGGCTTGCCTGTTTATATCCTTTGTCCATTTTTTGAACAGCATGTCCGTTTTTCTTATGGGCTCGTAAGAGCTCTTTACCATCCTCATTCTGGGCTGGTCTAGATGTTGTACATCATTTTTTTTGTATTTCATTTATTTTGTGTTATTTTAATTCATTTTATGTATGTATATATGAGTATATATATGTATATATGTGTATATATATATATAGTGCTTTAGGTGAAAGTTTACAGCTCAAGTTAATTTCTCATACAAAACTTTATACACATATTGTTTTGTGACATTAGTTTCAATCCCCACAATGGGACAGCACACTCCCCCTATCCACCCAGGGTTCCCTGTGTCCATTTGACCAGGTCCTGTCCCTTCCTGCCTTCTCATCCTGCCTCCGGACAGGAGCTGCCCATTTAGTCTCGTGTATCTGATTGAACTAAGAAGCACACTCCTCATATGTATTATATTTTGTTTTATAGTCCTGTCTAATCTTTGTCTGAAGAGTGAGCTTTGGGAAAGGTTTCAGTTCCAGGTTAACAGAGCATCTGGGGACCATAGTTTTGGGGGTTCCTCCAGCCTCTGTCAGACCATTAAGTCTGGTCTTTTTATGTGAATTTGAGTTCTGCTCCACACTTTTCTCGCGTTCCATCCAGGACTCTCTGTTGTGTTCCCTGTCAGGGCAGTCATTGGTGGTAGCCGGGCACCACCTAGTAGTTCTGGTCTCAGGCTAGTGGAGTCTCTGGTTCGTGTGGCCCTTTAGTCTCTTGGGCTAATATTTTCCTTGTGTCTTTGGTTTTCTTCATTCTCCTTTGCTCAAAGTGGGATGGGACCAATTGATGCATCTTAGATGGCCATCTGCAAACTTTTAAGACCCCAGGCATCACTCACCAAAGTGAGATGCAGAACATCTTCTTAATAAACTTTGTTATGCCAGTATTACCTAGATGTCCCCTGAAACTAGCCTCATCAGTGCTTGTGTTTTTGGTGTCATATCTAAGAAACCATTACCTAATCCAAGGTCATACAGATTTTAGCTTTATAGTTTTAGCTTCTAATAATAAATTCTTAAGCTGATTTCATATATCTTACTAATCTAGAACTGTTGTTGTGTGCCATCTCTAGAATAGAGTCTCTTAAATTGTGGATCAATGCAGTAAAGCACAGACACCAGGAAATTACATTTGTATTTTAAAATGTTACATTAATAATGGATGTTGCATGTTATCACCCCACATTCTATCACTGAAGAAACAAGATAATTCCTAAAGTATATAGCTATAAGGAGAAAATTACAGTTAATATTTCAATCAATAAAATTTAAATCAATATTTAGTGTTAAAAATGGAAACAGAGTAGACTCAAAGAAGAAGCTGGTTTATATATTAAGCTAAAGCATATTTAAATTTATGCTGGCAAGTTGATTTTAATTCATGTAATGTTCACCAGAATTCTTTTAAGGTGAAAGGAGTCAAAATACGTGAAAGCAGACAACCAGAACACTTGTAACAGGTGTTCAATAAACATTTCATCCCTCCCTCTCTGTTATTCTGAGATGTTGTGTACTTATTCTAATATTGCTACCATTGCTGTCAACATTCTTCAGAAACCATTTATGGACCTGGTTGAGAATCAATTTATTAGTCACATTAGAAATCTGGTCCTTTGTCCTTTAAGCACAGTCTATTTCTGCCCTCAGAATTATCAAACCTATCTCAGTCATGGACTAGAACTTAAGATACACCACAGTACGGCCAAGGAGGTAAACACCTGTCTTTTTAAGAGCAACCACTGATCAGCACAATTCCATCTGCTTTTATTCAGTCGGGTCTCTATGTTTTTCCTTCCTTTTTATGTGAATCTCTGTTTGGTGTCCCTGTTTCTATATTGGTGCAGCAAATGGCAAAGAATGTCATTAGAATAATTCAACACCATCTGGCAACACCTTGTAGCGTTTGGGCTCCCTGCCAAATGGCAAACCTCTGACTAAGCCATATGTCAGCTTTACCGGATTAGAATGCTGCTGTGTTCCACCTTCTCACCCAGTATTTAATTGGAATGTAAAATTAACCCTCTACAACCAATCTGAGTAGGAAAAAGCTGATGCCTCCGTAATAACCTGTTCTTGGTGTACATACAGGAGGAAAGTTATTGAACAGGAGATTGAGGCTCTTTATGATCAAGGACCAGTCACTGAGCCCAGAAAGCCTCCAACTGAGGCCAAGTTGATGCAGATGGGAATGGCCCTCTCATAGCAGTCCATTGTGTCTCAAAAGATGAGCTCAAGGCTGTTTAATGAGACAAACCACTTCACAAGAAACTATCCAGCCATGCCACCTGTATCCCTTTGAAGGAAAAATTCATTGTAGCTCAGTAAAAGTGTGTGTCCCTGTCATGGTTTGAATTATGTCCCCCAAAAAATGTGTGTATCAATTTGGCTGGGCCATGATTCCCAGAATTGTGTGGTTGACCTCTATTTTGTGATTGTAATTTTATGTTAAATAGGATTAGGGTGGGATTGTAACACCACCCTTACCCAGGTCACATCCCTGATCCAATGTAAAGGGAGTTTCCCTAGGGTGTGGCCTGCACCACCTTTTACCTTACAAGAGATAAAAGGAAAGGGAAGCAAGCAGAAAACTGGGGACCTCACACCACCAAGAAAGGAGCACCAGGAGCAGAGCGCGTCCTTTGGACCGGGGTCCCTGTGCAGAGAAGCTCCTAGTCCAGGGGAACACCGAAGAGAAGAAAGCCGACAGAGAGAAAAAGCCTTCCCCTGGAGCTGATGCCCTGAATTTGGACTTTTAGCCTACTTTGACTGTGAGGAAATAAACTTCTCTTCATTAAAACCATCCACTTGTGGTATTTCTGTTATAGCAGCACTAGATGACTAAGACAGTCCCTTAGTCTTTTCAATCCCCTTGGTGCCCTTTACATACTGTTTCACACTTCTAGGACTTTAGATGGAAATCACCTTTTGCTACATTACTCAGACTTTTCAGGACTATTTATATCCATGGGTTGTTCACTCAGTCATTTGTCTGACCATTCATTTGTTCATTTATCTCTTACACTTGTACTGACACTATTTTCCAGGCACTGGGACACTGAGATGAATACAATCCAGACACTGTCTTTAAGAAGCTAATTGGCACTAGAATTTTAAAATGCTTTAAGATAATTTGAATTTTAAGAAGCTAACATGGAGTGTAGATATGTGTGAACTATAATGTAGTAATGTTATTAGTGCTCTAATAGAGATTTGAACAGAGTGCTGTGGGAGGCCATAGGCAGAAAAAGATTACCCAGTCTGGGAATTTCTGTAAAGACTTCACTGAGGAAATGGCATTTGAATTGGGCCCGGAGAACAAATGTTTCATCTTTAGGACCTCTATCATTGTGACTCCATGAAGACACAAGAAATTACGAATCATATCAGCTCTTGAAGCATGCACACATTTTTCTTGGGGCTTCTTTCACCAATGAATTGCTACAACTATTGTATGCAAGCATATCCCAGAGATCAGAGTCTCATTTCTCCAGGTATACTATAATACCACATGGATGACTGTGGCCCCAGTCTGAGGGGTCCCAGGCCTGCCATACCATGCCATACACTGTCACCATCTTCAGTGGCTTTGATGGAACAAAGGAATTATCTGTGATCCCAAGGACCTTCTTGGCAACCCCCTTGTGCCCACAGAACACTACCAGAAGTTCACTTATGCTGAACTATTCTTTTTTTTTTCTTTCTTTACTACAATTATATATCATCTCTATCTGACTATAGATGTTTTAAAAACTATTTTCCCTATGTTTAGAAATGATCAACAAATAGGTTATAGTTCAAATCCTAACACATCGAGAAAAACAGTAAAACAACACTACCAAATTTTAAAAATAAGCATTCCATGATTTGGAAAAGGATAGTGAGGATGGTTGAACAACTGGAAGATTGTAATCAGTGTCACTGAATTGTACATGTAGAAATTGTTGAGATAGTGTCTTAGGCTTGGTTCCCTAGTGAAGTAAAACCAGTGAAGTGTCTGTATATAGAGAGAAAGACACATATCAAGGAAATGGCTCACACGGTTGTAAAGGCTGGAAAGTCCCAAATCTGTGGGGTCAGGCTGGAGGCTTCTCTCGACTCACGTAGCTGCAGGGTGCTGGCAAACCCAAGATCCAGACCACAGAGGCTGATGAATCCCAAGATCAGCAGGTAAGCTGCTAGCTCAAGTCCCAAGAACCAGAGGTCAGATGATCAAGAGCCAGCTGCAGGAGAAAAAGCCAGTGAGCCTTGCCAGAAAGTCCACCTATATTAGATGCAGGCCACACCCCCAAGGAAAATCCCATTCAACTGATTGGCTACTCACAGCAGATCCCATCATGGAGGGGTTCATGTTATATCAGATCTCATCATGGAAGTGATTACATGATTATACAACCGCCAAATTACATCATAACTGCCAAACCACTGAGAATCATGGCCCAGCCAAGTTGACACACAATCTTAACCATCACAAATAGTGTATGTTTTGTTATGTAAATTTTCACCATAATAAAACTAAGAAAATAAGCACTGCAGAATTTTTATGCTTAAATAAACAGTATTCCTTTTAAAGTAGTCTTTGTGGGGGTTATATGCTTATTCCAGTGACGCTAGAATTTTCAAACCACAGTTGGGATTTCTTCGAGATGTGAGAAATGGTGAGGTATTCATATATTTAATATCCATTCAACATCTATTGAGCACACACTGTGTAGTTAGGTACTGAACTACACTCTGGGCATAAAAATAAATAAATAAATAAATAGAGTCACTTCCCTCCAGAAGCCCATATAAGCTGATAAAGGAGTGATCATTAGCTTTGGCTAAATAGTCTTCATAATGTAGAACAGGGTCCTAAATGATTTATTTAAATAGGGACCTCCCTTGGAGTATTCAAAGTTTGTTTTGATCATGCAAATTAGATAAATTCACAATTTTTAAGAAAACATTTACTATTAAAGTGAAGTATTTCTGTGATTTAAAGACAGTAGAGATTGTTAAATACAATTAAGGGTTATAGGACATTGTATAACTTCTTTTTTGGTAGAAATTTTGGTTCAGGTAAGAACAGGAGCCCTTACTAAAGAATTTTTAGGGATATGGTGTGTATTGCCATGTCTAAAGTTTAACTTAATCTGTTTAACTGTTGTAACAATACTATGCTATGAGTTCCGAGGGGGAGATATAAAGTTAATAAAAGACATGGTCTCTGCCCTTTACGAATTTGTATATATTATACACACACACACACACACACACACACACACACACACACACATCCTATACAGGTAGTCCCCAATATACAACATATTAGAGTTATGATGAACTGCACTTACGACCATTTTTTTTGTACATCTTATCATTAGTAATATGTATATACTACATACAATGTTGCAGCATGTAATTTGCTGATGTTATCATTCTCATGCCAACCCCTAGAGGCAAATAAAGATTGGATTTATAAAGATACTGATAATACAAGGCAATAATAATGAAAACTAAAAAAAAAAAAGAGGTATTTGACTTACGGCAGAACCGACTTATAATGGAGTCATCAGAACGGAACCCTGTCATGGGTTGGGGACTACCTATATACACATACCTATATATAAAGACAGAGAGAAAGAAAGAGAGAGATAATTAAAAATATGTGAATGTGCATATGCGTGTGTATAATTTTAACCTACATAAAGGTCAACTCAAAGAATTATAGCAACATGTCACTTAACTAAAGTTCATTTATCTAGTAACTTGCACAATGTTAAATATAATCGGAAAGCAGACTGTAAAATATGAATTCCTACAGAAACAAAAATAAGTGATCCAAAGTTCATGCACTTAAGCTTAGAATGCAATCCTTGAAGCCAGCGCTCAAAATCAATCCTCTTATTTTAGATATACTTCTTACAACCTGGGGAATCTAGATCGTGAGTTCCTAGCAGATTACAATTAGCTCATCAGAATTGAATGGGAGCGCAGGAACAGCATCAGGAAGAGACATCTGAATGCTTAACAGAGAGAGAGGAGAGAAAGAGAGAGAGAATAAATAAATACTTCAGAACACATACAGCAGTCTAGGGCTATTTTATTAAACTTCAGGCTTCCTTACAAGAGGAAATCCCTTGCATGGTGCTTATTACTACCATGGGCTTACCCTAGGCTTTTGCAAGCCAGACTATATTGCTGATTTACATTTAGCAAAAAGGACATTTGACATCAGTGCCAACAGGTCAGGGACCTTACCATACTCCTCTTTGTTTATCTTCTGCCTAGTATATTCTTTGGCATACCATACATTTCAGAATTGTCTGTAGGGAGGCATGAAATTTAAATAAGTGAAAGTTCTAAAGGATTTTCCTAAAGGTCATGGATCAAAGGAGATTTGGAGGAATGACAGGTGGGGCAAGCCCTTAGATGAAGACTAGGTTGGCCCACTGATAACAAGAAATTAAGAGGTCTGAGTTTATGTAACCAGTGGAATTTGAGCTATACATCTTCTTCCTTTAAACTTTTATCTGACTTGGTGAATTTGGAAGGGAGATTTCCTATAGGAACTCCCAAACTAATTATATTTTAATTGAGTAATCTTTTACAGGAAACTCTATGGGCAGACATTCATAATTGAATCAGATGACTTTAAGATATGCAATAGAATGTGACTTGCATAATATATCTAATAAGATATTAGTATGTAACTCATGGTTTCCACTGATAATTTGTTATCCAATCATTGTTTTTGAGCTTAAGCTCACATTTATGTTTGGGACCACTACCTATTTTAGAAATAATAATCACGATGTAGAGGACCCTGATGCAAGAAGAAGGAAAAACTGTCAGAGGACCTGGTGTTTCACACTTTGGAGCATACCTTGTATTCTACTGGGAGAGGCACAATGTCATGGAGTATTCTTAAAGTGAGTGTTGTTAGAGGGGCAACACTTCTAAAATTAGTGTTGTGACTATCCATGGGCTTATTTACACCTATGGGAACTATACACCTCTCAGAATGAAGGGTCTACCCAAACATCAGCAGCCCTTGCCATTTACCAAAATTCTTCTGCCTCTGGGACACAGGAGAGGAAGATGAATGTCATTCATCTTGGTCCCAACACTTCAACAGTTGCCACTCTGAAATTCCTACAAGAGCATTTAGTGCATGGTTCAATGATTTAAGAGATACTGTATTCAGATGCAGGACACTAAGACCTACTGATTCAAAAAGCATTCATTGTGTGCCTCCGGTACGCTAAGGCACAGGGCTTGGCAATGAAGATATGAAGAAGGGACTCTAATTATTCTTTTGTACACATACTGAAGGCTCCTAAATGTCAGAAGAGGTCAAAGCAATGACTTTAACAAATGGATGAAATATGTGCATTGGCCTTCATCCCAAAATAAGGTTAAAATATGTTGTTTCTATATTTATTATTTTTTTAAATTTTGGCTTATTATAACTAATGATACCATGTCAGGCTATAAAGTCAAAATAATAATAATTGTTGTTGTTGTTAGGTGCTGTCAAGTCACTTAGGACTCATAACAACCCCATTTACAACAGAAGGACACACTGCCTGGTCCTACACCATCCTCACAATCATTACTATGTTTGAGCCCATTGTTGTAGCTACTATGTCAGTCCATCTCATTGAGGATCTTCCTTTTTTTCACTGACCCTCTACTTTACCAAGCATGATATACTTTTCCAGGGACTGGTACTTCCCAATAATATGTCCAAAGTACATAAGACAAAGTCTCACCACGCATGCTTCTAAGGAATATTCTGACTGTACTTCTTCTAAGACAGATTCGTTCATTCTTCTGGCAGTCCATGATATATTCAATATTCTTTGCCAACACTATAATTCAAGTACATCAATTCTTCTTTGATCTTCCTTATTCACTGAACAACTTTCACATGCATACGTGGCGATTGAAAATACCATGCCTTGAGTCAGGCGCACCTTTGTCCTCAAAGAGACATCTTTGCTTTTTAACAATTTAAAGACCTATTTTGCCACAGATTTGTCCAATGCAATGTCAATTGATTTCTTGATTGCTGCTTCCATGAATGTTGATTGTGGATCCAAGTAAAATGAAATCCTTGACATCTTCAATTTTTCTCCATTTATCATGATGTTGCTTATTGGTCCAGTTGTGAGGATTTTTGTTTTGTTTATGCTGAGGTATAATCCATACCGAATGCTGTAGTCTTTGATCTTCATCAGTAAGTACTTCAAGTAGTCTTCACTTTCAGCAAGCAAGGTTGTGTTGTCTGCATATTGCAGGTTGTTAATGAGTTTTCCTCCAATCTTGATGCCACGTTCTTCTTCATACAGTCCAGCTTCTTGGATTATTTGCTCAGCATACAGATTGAATAAGTATGGTGAAAGGATATAACCCTGACGCACACCTTTTCTGACTTTAAACCATGCACTATCCCCTTGTTCTATTCAAACGACTGCCTCTTGGTCTATGTACAAGTTCCTCATGAGCACAGTTAAGTGTTCTGGAATTCTCATTCTTCACAATGTTATCCATAATTTGTTATGATCTCCATGGTCGAATGCCTTTGCATAGTCAATAAAACACAGGTAAACATCTTTCTGATACTCTCTACTTTCAGCCAAGATCCATCTGACATTAGCAATGTTATCCCTCATTCCATGTCCTCTTAATCTGGCTTGAATTTCTGGCAGTTCCCCATCGATATACTGCTTCTTCCAAACATTTTTTAATTATCTTCAGCAAAATTTTACTTGTGGGGAAGCAGGCCAAGATGGCAGAGTAATCAGATTCTTCCAGTGGTCCCTCTTACAACAAAGACCAGAAAAAACAAGTGAATCAATTATATATGACAATCTAGGAACCCTGAACATCAAAGACAAAGTTGAAGAATCGGATTGAGTGGCAGGGGGAGGGAGAGACGGTTCAGAAGCAGCGAGGAGTTGCCAGACCTGACCCAGTAGGAGCTGGCACCCTGGAGGCCGGATCAGCTGGCACATGTGGTGAGGCAAGCAGTGGCATTCGGGATGCGTTTTTCAAGCCTGGAGAGACCGAGCGGCAGAGGGTCTGCTCAGGCCTCCAGAGCCAGTGAAAAGCAGTGCTCAATTGGCTAAAGATAAGTACATGCATTTAACCTACCAGGCAGATCAAAAATACCTGGTTTGGGAAGAACCTCTCTCCCATTTACCTGATCCCTCCTCACTCTGCACCAGGTCCCGGGCCAGCTTCAGCAACTGCCACGTCTCCTGGGCCAGAAGTAGGACCTGTCACCCACCCTGAGCCATTCTCCTGGCCTTGGAGAGGGAAAAAATTAATAAACAGGAAAAAATAATCTGCCAGCTCCCCAAGCCAGGAACTCAGGGCAGGAACAGATCCTTTGCCTAGGCACAGGCATAAGGGGTCCACAGATGTTGAATGCCTTTCACCCCTGCATAGACCTGTGTGGGCCCATTTCAACAGTGTAGGCCCTCATTAGAACAGTACAACAGGGTATATACCTGAAGCCTAACTTCACTATATTAGCTATGTGCTGGAGTGGCAGTTTTGTGACATTTGATACCACTCTGCCCATTAAGCAGGGTCCTCACCTACCCACATCAAGGGCCTGAGGACTGGTGGCTCCACACATATCACCTAGCCACCTGCAGTAGGGTTCCAAGAATAAGTGGTGCCTCCAAGTCCTTACAGCCAACAGCAATGGGTGCCTATAGTCTGGCTGCAAAACCCACCCACCTACGCACTCTAGGGAACAGGGATATGCTTTCCTCCTAGACACTCAGGGGTAGCTGTCAGCCCCCTGCCTTGCTCCGTGCATGACCCCCTACTGCAGCCAGACAACTGTGCCTACTCCAATCACCTCTGCCCATCTAGGACTGTAGGTAAGAGCCTGCACCACACATTTGGTGACTGATTATCTGGACACCTGAGCTGAATCCATACAAGAAAAGTAAATGGACTCCTGGGATCACATAGTAACAGATCTAACCTAGGAACTAACAGATAACTTAGTAACAGATCTAAACACCTGGTGACAGGATGTTAGAGCTTCAAAGCTACCAATAATCAAACTAGCTCACATGAGCAGCCTATTTGGGCATATCAAAACAAAATAAAACAAAAAGCTAGGACACAGTAAACAAACATAAAATAAATAAATATAATAAATTATTGATGGCTTGGAGACAACAGTCAATATCAAATCACATAAAGAGGAAGACCATGATGGCATCAGCAAACTCCCAAAACAAAGAATCAAGAAGTTTTCTGGATGAAGAGAACTTCTTGGAACTACTGGAGGTAGAATACAAAAGATTAATATACAGAACTCTTCAGGATATCAGGAAGGAGATCATGCAAAACGGAGAACAAGCTAAGGAAAATACAGACAAAGCAACAGAGGAACTTAAGAAGATTATAGAAGAGCACAGTGACAAATTTAACAGTTTGCAAGAATCCATAGAGAGACAGTAAACAGAAATCCAGAAAGTTAACGATAAAATTTCAGAATGAGACAATTCAATAGACAGTCATAGGAGGAGAATTCAGACAATAGACATCAGAATAAGTGAAATTGCAGGTAAAGCATTCGACACCAACTTATTTGAGGAAAAATTAGATAAAAGAATTTAAAAAAATGAAGAAATCCTAAGAATTATGTGGGACTCTATCAAGAGGAATAACCTGCTAGTGATTGGAGTACCAAAACAGGAGGGGGGGGCAGATAACAGAAAATACAGAGAGAATTGTTGAAGATTTGTTGGCAGAAAACTTCCCTGATATTGTGAAAGGTGAGAAGATATCTATCCAAGATGCTCATCGAACCTCCCACAAGGTAGATCCCAAAAGAAAGTCACAAGGCATATTATAATCAAAATTGCCAAAACCAAAGACAAAGAGAGGATTTTAAGAGCAGCTAGGGATAAACACAAAGTCATATACAAAGGACAGTCAGTAAGAATAAGCTCAGACTACTAAGCAGAAACCATGCAGGCAAGAAGGCAATGCGATGACACATATAAAGCCTTCAAGGAAAAAAATTGCCAGCCAAGAATTACATATTCAGCAAAACTGTCTCTCAAATATGATGGAAAAACTAGGGCATTTTCAGGTAACCAGGAGTTTAGGGAATTTGTAAAAACCAAACCAAAATTACAAGAAATACTAAAGGGAGTCCTATGCTTAGAAAATCAGTAACGTCAGACAACAACCCAAGACGAGAACACAGGATGGAGCAACAAGATATAAACTCAGATAGGGAAGTCACAAAATAAATCAAAGCTAAAACGTTGAAAATAGGGAAACAGGAACATCAATATGTAAAAAATAACAACATTAAAACAAACAAGAGGGACTAAAAAAGTGTAGTCATAGATCTTTCATATGGAGATGACGTCAAGGCAATATCAAGAAATAAAAGATTTGTTTAAACTTAGAAAAATAGGAGTAAATAGGTAATCAGAAAGGAAACTAACAATGCTAGACATCAAATAAAAAACAAGAAAAACATAAAGACTCAGGAAATACAAAATCAACAACAAATAAAAAAGATGAAAAGGCAATAAATAAAGAAAAAGGACTCAGCACAGAAAATTAAATGGAACAAAGAAAATGTCAACAACACAAAAAAAAAGACATCAAAGTGACAGCACTATGCATACCTATCAATAATTATGCTAAATGTAAATGGACTAAATGCAACAATAAAGAGATAGAGAGTGGCAGAATGGATTAAAAAACACGATCCGTCTATATGCTGCCTACAGGAGAGACACCTTAGATGTAAAGATACAAACAAACAAACTTAAAGGATGGAAAAAAATATATCAAGCAAACAACACTCAGAAAAGAGCAGGAGAGACAATATTAATCTCTGACAAAATAGACTTTAAAGTAAACTCTACCACAAAGGATAAGAAAGGACACTACATAATGATTAAAGGGTCAATACACCAGGAGGACGGAACTATAATAAATATTTATGCACTCAACGACAGGGCTCCAAAATACATAAAACAAACTCTGATAGCATTGAAAAGAGAGATAGACAGTTCCGCAATAATAGTAGGAGACTTCAAAACACCACTTTTGGTGAAGGACAGAACATCCAGAAAGAAGCTCAATAAAGACATGGAAGATTCAAATGCCACAATCAACCAACTTGACCTCATAGACATATACCGAACACTCCACTCAACAGCAGACAAGTATACTTTCTTTTCCAATGCATATGGAACATTCTCCAGAACAGACCACATATTAGGCCACAAAGCAAGACTTAACAGAACCCAAAGTATCGAAATATTACAAAGCATCTTTTCTGACCAGAAAGCCATAAAAGTGGAAATCACTAACAGAAAAAGCAAGGGAAAAAAATCAAACACATGGAAACTGCACAACACCTTGCTCTAAAACTAATGGGTTATAGAAGAATTTAAGGATGGAATAAAAAAATTCATAGAATCAAACCAGAATGAAAACAAATCCTACCTGAACCTTTGGGACACAGCAAAAGCAGTGCTCAGAGGTCAGTTCATAGCACTAAATGCACACATCCAAAAAGAAGAAAGGGCCAAAATAAAAACATTAAACCTACAACTTGAAGAAATAGAAAGAGAGCAGCAAAAGAAGCCCTCGGGCACCAGAAAAAAGCAAATAATAAAAATTAAAGCAGAATTAAATGAAACAGAGAATAGACAAACAATAGAAAGAGTTAACAAAACCAAAAGTTGGTTCTTTGAAAAGATCAACAAAATTGATAAACAATTAGTGAAACTGATAAAGGAAAAACAAGAGAGGAAACAAATAACCTGAATAAGAAATGAGAGGGACAATATCCCAACAGACCCAACTAAAATTAAAAGAATCATAACAGAATACAATGAAAAATTGTACTCAAAACAAATTTGAAAACCTACAGGAAATAGACAAACTTCTAGAAACACACTACCTACCTAAACTAACACAAACAGAGGCAGAACAACTAAATAAACCTATAACAAAAGAAGAGATTGAAAAGGTAATTTAAAAAACTCCCAACAAAAAAAAGGCCTGGCCCGGACGGCTTCACTGGAGAAATCTACCAAACTTTCAGAGAAGGGTTAACACCACTACTCCTAAAGGTATTTCAGAGCCTAGAAAAGGATAGAATACTCCCAAACTCATTCTATGAAGCCAGCATAACCCTGATACCAAAACCAGGTAAAGACACCACAAAAAAATAAAATAACACACCAATATCCCTCAAGAACATAGATGCAAAAATCTTCAACAAAATTCTAGCCAACAAAATATCAAAAAAAAATTCACCATGACCAAGTGGGATTTATACCAGGTATGCAGGGATGGTTCAACATTAGGAAAACAATCATGGTAATCCATAACATAAATAAAACAAAAGACAAGAACCACATGATCTTATCAATCGATGCAGAAAAGGCATTTGACAAAGTTCAACACCCATTCATGATAAAAACTCTCAACAAAATAGGAACAGAAGGGAAATTCCTCAATATAATTAAGGGCATTTATACAAAGCCAACAGCCAACATCATCCTAAATGGAGAGACTTTGAAAGCATTCCCCTGAGAACAGGAAGCAGACAAGTATGCCCTTTATCACCACTCTTATTCATCATTGTGCTGGAGGTCCTAGCCAGAGAAATTAAGATAGAAAAAGAAATAAAGGGCATCCAAATTGGTAGGGAAGAAGTCAAAGTATCTCTATTTGCAGATGATATGATCTTCTACACAGAAAACCTCAAAGAATCCACAGGAAAACTACTGGAACTAATAGAATATTTCAGCAAAGTATCAGGATAGAAGATAAACATGCAAAAATCAGTTGGATTCCTCTACACCAACAAAGAGAACTTTGAAGAGGAAATCACCAAATCAATACCATTTACAATAGCCCTCCAAAAGAGAAAATACTTAGGAATAAATTTAACCAGAGACAGAAAAGACCTATACAAAGAAAACTACAAGACACTACTGCAAGAAACCAAAAGACTCCTCATAAGTGGAAAAACATACCTTGCTGTTGGATAGGAAGACTCAACATTGTGAAAATACCTATTATACCCAAAGCAATCTACAGATACAATGCAATCCCGATCCAAATTCTAACGACGTTTTTTCATGAGATGGAGAAACAAATCACCGAGTTCATATGGAAAGGGAAGAGGTTCTGGGAAAGTAAAGCATGACTGAAGAAGAAGAACAAAGTTGGAGGCCTACCACTACCTGATTTTAGAACCTATTATACGGCCATGGTAGTCAAAACAGCCTAGTACTGGTAAAACAACAGTTACATACACCAATGGAAGAGAATTGAAAATCCAGGCATAAATTCATCCACTTATGAGCATCTGATATTTGACAAAGGCCCAAAGTATGTTAATTGGATAAACGACAGTCTCTTTAACAAATCATCCTAGTATAACTGGATATCCATCTGCAAAAAACTGAAACAAGACCCATACCTCAAACCGTGCACAAAAACTAACTCAAAATGGATCAACAACTTAAAAATAAAATGTAACCAATAAAGACCATGGAAGAGAAAATAGGGACAATGCTAGGAGCCTTAATACATGGCATAAACACAATACAAAACGTTACTAACAATGCACAAATATCAGAAGGGAAACTAGATAACTGGGAGCTCCAAAAATCTAACACTTATGCTCATCAAAAGACTTCACAAAAAAAAGTAAAAAGACAACTTATGGACAGGGAAAAAAATTTTGACTATGATAAATTCAATCTGTGTCTAATCTCTAAAATCAACATCATACTTGAAAACCTCAACAACAAAAAGACAAATAACCTGATTAAAAAATGGGCAAAGGATATGAACAGGTACTTCACCAAAGAAGACATTCAGGTGGCTACCGGATACATGAGGAAATGCTCACGATCATTAGCCATTAGAGAAATGCAGATCAAAACTACAATGAGATACCATCTCACTCCAACAAGGCTAGCATTAATCCACAAAACACAAAATAATAAATGCTGGAGAGGTTGTGGAGAGATTGGAACACTTAGCTGGTGGGAATATTGAATGGTACAACCACTTTGGAAATCAATTTGGCGCTTCCTTAAAAAGCTAGAAATAGAAATACTATATGATCCAGCAATCCCACTCCTTGGAATATATCCTACAGAAATAAGAGCCATCACACGAATAGACACATGCACACCCAGGTTCATTGCAGCACTGTTCACAATAGCAAAAAGGTGGAAACAACCTAGGTGCCCATCAACGGACGAATGGATAAACAAATTATGGTATATTCACACACTGGAATACTACACAACGATAAAGAACATCTATGAATCCATGAAACATCTCAAAACATGGATGAAGCTGGAAGCCTTATGCTGGGTGAAATTTGTCAGTTGCAAAAGAACAAATATTGTATAAGACCGCTATTATAAGAATTCAAGAAGAAAACATTCTTTGATGGTTATGAGGGTGGGCGGGAGGTAGAGGGTTATTCACTAACCAGACTGTAGACAAGAATTATCTTAGGTGAAGGGAAGGACAGCACACACTATAGGGGAAGTCAGCACAACTGGACTAAACCAAAGCTAAGATGTTTCCTTTATACAATCAAACACTTCAAGGGACAGAGTAGCAGGGGTGGGGGTCTGGGGACCATATTTTCAGGGGACATCTGGGTTAGCTGGCATAACAAAGTGTATTAAGAAAATTTTCTGCATTCTACTTTGGTGAGTGGCGTCTGGGTCTTAAAAGCTTGCAAGTGGCCATCTAAGATGCATCCATTGGTCCCAACCACCTGGAGTAAGGGAGAATGAACAACACCAAAGACACAAGGAAAGTATTAGCCCAAGAGACAGAAAGGGCTATATAAACCAGAGACTCCATCAGCCTGAGACCAGAAGAACTAGATGGTGCCTGGCTACCACCAATGACCGCCCTGACAGGGAACACAACAGAGAGTCCATGACGGAGCAGGAGAAAAGTGGGGTACAGAACATAAATTCTAGTAAAAAGACTGGACTTAATGGTCTGGCTGAGACTGGAGGGACCCTGAAAGACATGGCTCCAGACTCTCCATTAGCCAAAAACTGAAACTATTCCCAAAGTAAACTCTTAAGACAAAGATTAGACTGGACTATGGGACATAAAATGGTACTTACGAAGATCATCTTTCTTAGATCAAGTAGATACATGAGACTAAATTGGCAGCTCCTGTTCAGAGGCAAGATGAGAAGGTAAAAAGGGACAGGATCAGGTTGAATGAACACAGGAAATCCGGGATAGAAAGGCGGAGTGTGCTGTCACATTATTGGGAAAGCAGCTAGGGTTACATAGCAATGTGTGTATAAATTTTTGTATGAGAAACTGACTTGAACTGTAAACTTTCACTTAAGGCATAATAACAAATTTTACTTGCGTGTGATATTAATGATACTGTTTGATAATTTCCGCATTCTGTTGGATCACTTTTCAAATTAATTCAACTTTTTTTTTGATGGAAGGGTGGAGAATTTTACATTGTTGAGATGGGAATGTTTTAGAACTAGTTAGAAGTGGTCATTGAACAATATTGGGAAGGTACCAAATGTCACTGAATTATTCACTTTAAAATGGTAAGTTTTATGTTATGTGAATTTAATCTCAATAAATCATTTAATTAATCACCAGGAAAACAACTTGAAAAACTGAGAAAAGAGAATAGACAGTATAATTTTGAAGTGCTAAAATTTGTTTTAAAGTGATTTAGTGGGAGAAATTCACCTTCAGAAGTTGCAATGAAGAATTTGAGTTAGATCACTCTAAATTAAACGAGATAGTCTATGTATTCTTAAACTGTTCAACATTTTAAGGCTCTTAAAAATATTTTTGAAAATTCAGATGGAAAACCTTAATACAAACAAGTTTTTTCAAAAAATGATAAAGTTTGAACATATACTTTATAGCAATTTAGTTATAATTTTGACTGCAACTTAACTGTAATCTATTTTAATTAAAGTGCAGGATTTAACAGAGGCATAAATTCAGTTGAACATTCTAATATAAATCAGTTAAAAATATTAGCAAACTAGGTGTCATGGATTGACAATCTGTGTATCAGTTTGGCTAGGCCATGATTCCCAGTAGTGTGTGATTGTCCACCATTTTGTCATCTGATGTGATTTTCCTGTGTGTTGTAAATCTTACCTCTATGATGTTAATGAAGTGGGAGAGGCAGCAGTTATGTTAATGAGGCAAGACACAATCCAGTCTTGTAGATTGGATTGTGTCTTAAACCGATATCTTTTGAGATATAAAAGAGAGAAGGGAGCAGAGAGACAGGGGGACCTCATACCACCAAGAAAGAAACACTGGGAGCATAGCATGTCGTTTGGATTCAGGGTCCCTGCACTGAGAAGCTCCTCGTTTGGGGAAGATTGATGACAAGGACCTTCCTCCAGAGCTGACAGAGAAAGCCTTCCCCTGGAGCTGACACCCTGAATTTGGACTTGTAGCCTACTAGACTGTGAGAGAATTAATTTCTCTTTGTTAAAACCATCTACTTGTGGTACTTCTGTTACAGCAACACTAGATGACTAAGACACTAGGAAAATTGAAAACTTCTCAGTCTGATAAAGACATGTACAAAAATCCTAAAGCTAATATTACATTTAGTAGTGAATGCATAAACATTTACTCCCTAAGTTTAGGAATACAGAAACGATGTTCACTGTCTCCACTTCTATTAAGTGTTGTAACGAATGTTGGAGTCAATGCAAAACAACAACAAAAAAGTAAACAGAAAATTATATAAAGGCCTTAGGGATTTGAAAGGAAGAGTCAAAGTAAAAGTGTCTCTGTTTGCAGACAACATGATTTTTCTATTAAAAAATCTAAGATAATAAGCAAAACCCTACAATAATTAATAAATTAATTTAGTAAGATCACAGAACACAAGATCAATGTATAAAATGATTTGTATTTACATATTTAGCCAAAATAATAAACTTTAAATAATTATAATTTATAACTTCAGGCCCTAAAACACATAGAAATAAACTTAATGAAAGATATGCAGGACATCTACACTGGAAACCACAAAATCTTGCTAAGAAAAATTAAAGGTCTAAATAAATGGAGAGATATATAATGTTAATAGATTGCAAGACTTAACAAAATTTATTTTGCAATTTTCCCCAAATTGATCTAAAAATTCAACATAATTCAAATCAAAATCATAGTAGGATTTTTTCTTTTTAAGAATTGAGACGTAGATTCTAAAATTTTTATGGAAAGTCAAAGGTCCTGAGACTCAACACAAATCTGAAAAGGAAGAGCAAAGTTAGAGGATGTCTTAGGATGGGTTCCCTAGAGAAGCAAAACCAGTAAAGCGTGTGTGTATATATATATATGTGTGTGTGTGTGTGTATATATATATATGTGTGTGTGTGTGGGTATATATATATGTGTGTATGTATATATATACCCACACACACACACACACACAGAGATTTATATCAAGGAAATGGCTCACGTGGTTTTTAAAGGCTGTAACGTCCCAAGTCCATGGGCCAGGAAAGAGTCTTCTCCTGTCTCACTTAGCTTCAGGGGCTTGCGAACCCAAGACTGACAGGCCGGAGAGCAGGGTTGTTCCTTACAGGCTGTGAAGATCGAAGGATCTCAAGCTTGGCAGGCAAGACCGCAGTAAGCTGCTAGCTCAAGTCCCAAGAACTGAAGGTCAGACGAACAGGAGCCAGCTGCAGGATCCAGAACAAGCAAAAGTCTCGGCAGGGAGAGCAGGAAGAACTAGGCAGCAGAGGGCAGAGAGATGAAAGCTGAGGGGTTGGTACCACTCACAGCAGATCCCACCGTGGGGGTGATCAAGTATCAAATCTCAACAGGGACGTGATCACAGCATTATACAACTGCCAAAACACTGAGAATCATGGCCCAGCCAAGCTGACACACAGTCTTAACCAGAGGACTTACACTAGGTGGTTAAAGACCTGATTAAAGGAACAGTAATAAAGACAGTGCACTATTGTCATAAAGACAGATATAGAGATTATTTTAACAGAATAGAGGTCAGAAATACACCCACACAAATATGGTCAGTTAATTTTTCAACAAGATGCTAAGATAATTCAATGTGGGAAAAAATATTTCAAGAGAAGGTGAGAGGACAACTGGATATCCATACAGAAAAAAAAAATGTACTTAAAGCTGTCTCACATCATACCCAAAAAATAATCTGCAATGGATCATACATATAAGTGTAAAAACAAAAACCATAAAACTTCTAAAGAAAATATTGAGAGAAAATGTTTGTAAACGTGGGTAACATATTTAAGATTTCTTAAGACACAAAAAATGCCAACATAAATAAAAAAAATTGTGGACTTCATCATAACATAAACTTTCTGCTCTAAGAAAGACCATTAAGAAAATAAAAAGGCAAGCAATACATTGTGATAAAATATTCATGGTACCAATGGCTGTCGAGTCAATTCCAACTATATCCTTGAATACCCTGTGGTAAAACTTGTAATTTTATTGCACTTGGTTTCACTTTTTATTTTCATCCATTTGCAATAGGTTCATATAAGCACTGGATGCCAATTTATACATTTTAAGCTTCTATAAGTTGATTCATGTAACTAACAAGAGGAGTCCATAGTGTTATCACTGTAGTGAGAGTGTACTGTAATATTTAAAAAAAAATTCTGTTCAGTCAATTCTGACTCATAGCAACCTTGCAGGACAGAGTAGAACTGCGCCATGGGGTTTCCAAGGCTATGTAGATCTTTGCGGAAGCAAGCTGTCACAACTTCCTCCCACAGAGTTGCCAGGGGTTCGAACTGCCAACCTTTAGGTTAGCAGCTAAGTGCTTAACCACTGTAGCACCAGGACTCCTTACTGTAATACAATAGATAGAATATTAGCTTTTAATCAAGCAGATCTATTTCAACTCCTGGCCTGCCTTTAACTTGACTCTGGACATGTTTCCTTACTCATGAGCCTTTATTTCCTCCTCTATAAAATGGGGCTTAAAAATGGCTATCTTGCAAAGTGGTTGAGAATTCTAAAAGAGATTTTATAAATTATTACAATGTTAGGTCCCTTTTGCCATGTAATGTAATATATTCACAGGTGTTGGGGATTAGAACATGGACACTTTGAAAAGGGCATTATTATATTTGCCATATCATTCATGATGTCTGTATTTTAATAGTTTAATAATCTATATTTTAACTCATGTTTATATTCTTAACACTATTATAATTATTAGAGTTCCCGACGAGATGGACTGACACAGTATACAATAATGGCTTCAAACATAGCAATGGACCAGGCAGCGTTTGTTCTGTTGTACATAGGGTCGCTATGCGTCAGAGCAGACTAGATGGCATGTAACAACATGGTAAAGTAGTGGTAATATATCAAAACTTTATTACAAATTTTGCATAGCTGTTGAAGGGTGGAGTAGCTTTAAAAAACATAGATGCTACTTTTAGCTATATTCTGATGAGGAATCTTTGTAAAGTACTTGAGAATTGTGCAAAGGAGAAATAACTGATTGGATCCTACTAATACTGTGACTCTGATCATTATCGTATGTCCTGAAAGACACTTTCTAAATATTATGACATTTGCTGTTTAAAAGAAATTACATTTGATTTCCAGTTAAGTATTTAAAATTTTTGTTCCCAGAATGTTTCACTTCTCTGTAATGACTTTGAAATATATATTATTAAGAGTAGACAAAAAAAGATAATCTATAATTCATCCTCAATTCATTTTAGTCACTATCCAGACATCTCTTGTCTTTATGGATACATGAAATAGTATTCTTTTTTGTTCTAAAATGTCCATTAACAATTTGACTGTATTTTTTTAGTAATTTTCCAAATTTCAATTCCATTCATACGGTTCGCCCTCCATATCAGTGGGTTCCCTGTCACTCAACCACAGATCGAAAATGTTGGGCACAGTGTGGGGTGGGGGGAGAGCTCAAGGGCCTTGGGGCAAGGCGGAGGGCAGCACAAGGCAAGACAGGGTTCCCCAGGAGGAATGGTATGTGGCTGGGAAGGAAGAAGCTCCCAGAGGGAAGGAGACAGCCACACGCCGGCACATTTTGGACAAGTGAGGACACTATGAATGGGGTCGCGAACTTATGCTCGGGTGCTTCCTGGCCTGACTGAGGATCTTGCGGAGCATGCTTGCAGCAGAGGTCTCACTGTGGAAGGAGAGAACAAGGCTGGCAAGCTTAGGACTTAGCGCTCTGTGCACATGTATATCAGACGTCCATGTTACCCAGGACCTCCTCCCTGAAGGCCCCCTGGCTCAAGGGCAGCCTGTGGTGGGAGGACCTGATGCGGGTGTCCTTCAAAGTGCCTGTTGGATTCAGCGCCTCACGTGGCTGCCCTGACTTGACTGACCATCACTATTCCACTTCAAAGTGAAACACTGTTCATTCTTGTCGAATGTTAAAAAAAAAAAAAAATACACCATATTATAGCAGGGACTGGAGCAACCCCGGATTTTGCTATGTGTAGGGGTCCTGGAATCAATGCCGGGCAGTTACCGAGGGCCGACTGTACTTAACCTTGTGAGTCTTATAATTTTAGAATATTTATTTATCATGCTTTTAAAATCTAGTACTGTGCTACAAAAATATTAAAAGAAGGAGGGCATTCTCCATCTTCCTGCTGAAGATCCTACTGGTATTTATTTATTTAAAGAAATGAGGTTGTTAGCTTGGAGTCTGCCCTGTGAGGTTTAATTTTGAAGTTAAGTAAAGAAATGCTCAAGTTTATCATGCGTAAACTCATTTCGTTTATTGCAGAATAGTCATGGCAAGGCACACAGGTAAGACCACAAGACATTCAATTAAGAATAGAGAATCATGACTGTATAAGATTAGTAAAATGGTTACAGCCCAAATCTTTGGACTCCAGGAGGATGGATTGATCATGGCTCATGCTCTGGGGAGGTCGCTTGTAGCCGGCTGGAGCAGAGGCAGATAAAGTCTCCCACTACCTTCTCTCAGTGACTGTACCAGTAAGGGCCAGGTGATATAAAGTCTGGAGCCCTGGTGGCATAGTGGTTAAGAGCTATGATTGCTAACCGAAAGGTCGCCAGTTGAAATCCACCAGCCCGCCTTGGAAACCCTATGGGGCAGTTCTACTCTGTCATATAGGGTCGCTACAGGACTCCAGGGCAGCAGGGTTTTTTTTGTTCGTTTGTTTGTTACTTTCTTGTTTTGTTATTGTAAGCTCTAACAAAGCTAATGTGGCACATTTTTTCTCTAACGTCAGAGATTAGCCAAATGTAACATTTTTTTTCTTTAAGGCTAGAGATTAAGGGAGTTATTTATAATTTAACAGCTCAAGGCCACTTTACAGAGATTTAACTATATGTTGCATTTTCTTACATTTCACAGCATGCAGGTGCATGGCTATCTTGGAGAGGCTGTTTGGTACCATACCTCATACACTTCTGTGTTTCTGTTTTGAAATTCAGAGATTTTCTCTTTCTAACAGCACATTATAAATGACTTATGCATATGTGGTTTCACATGTGTGGTTTGAGAGCATTACAGAAAGCATACTTAACAGACCCATAGCCAAAGTCTAAGAGCAACTGTAAGACTCCATTTATTTTGAATGCTCTACTTTGGTGGTGAGGGAGGGGAATACAGAATCAAAGAATGGGGTTTTCAGTTTTTGTTGTTGTTACAAGGAGAATTACTTAGAGTCCCTTAGGAATTTTTCACCAAATGAAACCAGATTCATAGAGGATTATAGGTCAGTGAGGACTTTATTAAAATTCATTGGAAATTAAAACAGGCCTTTTATATATTTGAAGGTGGCAGAAAATTTAATAATTTGGAATTTAATTGATATTGCTTTCAAGTAGTTCACAGTCTAGTATGGATCTATGTAGGGAAATTAAAAGATAGACATTCAGAAAGCTTTCTACAACAGAAAATGATAAATACCGTGAAAACAGAGGAAAGCTACTTACATGCATCATGCAGAATGTCAGTTTTAGTAATGGTGGCCAGGGTAAGGTGGATCCTGGCAGACACTGACTCCGTAAATTCTGCCTTCCACTTGTGAAGGTAGGAGAATCTGCTTAGGGAACATAGGGGGAACCAAAGGACCATAGATCATTGCTGAGAGAAGGTGGGGCTTGCTTTGAAGACTAGAGTAAGATAAGCACTTTATTACAGCACAAACAAGCAAAGGAAAAGGCATTGATGGGCTAGAGTGAATTATCACTCCCTATGCAATACCATGGAAACCTTGGTGGCACAGTGGTTAAGAGCTATGTCTGCTAACCAAAAGGTTGACAGTTCGAATCCACCAGGTGCTCCTTGGAAACTCTATGGGGTAATTCTACTCTGTCCTATAGGGTCGCTATGAGTCGGAATCGACTCGACGGCAAAAGGTTTGGTTTGGTTTTTTTGGTATGCAATACCACAAATTTATTTCTAGTCACAAAACTGAAAAAAACAAACTTGTGTGTTACAGAGTAGATCTGCGCTCCATGGGGTTTTCTTGACTGTGATCTTTGTGGAAGCAGATATCCAGGTCTTTCTTCTGTGGCACCGCTGAATGGGTTCGAAGCACCAACCTTTAGATTAGTAGTCAAGAGCCATTTTGTGTCACTTGGGGACCTATTTCTATTTGCATGGGCATAGTAAAACACACTGTTAATGCCTGTGTCACATCTCAGCCCATCTCAGACCTCACCTACAGCTTTGGTGGACAGTACCCTGCATTCTCCCAGTGTTGCAGCTAATGGGTTCTTTGGCCTCTCAGCTTTTCTGTCTGAAGGCTTCAGTCTGTTTGCAGTCAGGCCTGGACAGTTCTAATGCCCCCAGGGAAAAACTTCAACCAATGTTGATGGATGTCTGCAGTAAAATATCCCAGGCTCCTGTCCTTTGGGAGAAGCCAGTGTCCCAGTGCATTCTACACAGTTCCTCAGAGACTGAGCCCATGTTCCCAGAGGGAAATGCAGCTGCTTATTTGTGTTCCTCCTTTCTTGTCTGACACTCCCTGGTCTCTCCTTCATCCTTCTGTGACTGTTGTTTTGGTTAAGTGCCCTTGATTCAGTTCTGACTCATAGAGACCTTATGTGTAACAGAACAAAGTGTTGTCTGGTCCTGAACCATCGTGACAATCATTGCTATGCTTGAACCCATTGTTGCAGCCACTTTGTCAATCTGTTTTGTCTAGGGTCTTCCTCTGTTTCGAAAACCTTCTACTTTACCAATCATGATGTCCTTCTCCAGGGACTGGTCCCTCCTGATAATGTATCCAAAGTACACGAGACAAAGTCTCACCATCCTTGCTTCTAAGGAGAATTCTGACTGTACTTCTTCCAGGAAAGATTTGTTCGCTCTTCTGGCAGTCCATGGTACATTCAGTATTCTTTGCCAACACCATAATTCAAAGGTATCAATTCTTCAGTCTTCTTTATTCATTGTCCAGCTTTCATATGCATATGAGGTGATTGAAAATACTATGTCAAATAAATGTCCTGTTCCCAAAAACATATCTTATGCTCTGCTGTCAGGGAAACCCAAAACAAGGTACACCCACAGTCTTATCCATATAGCTCTACTATTTACAAAACCATTTTATACTCTTAATGTTGAATTTTACCTGAACCCGGTGATACTGGAAAACAGATAGGGTTAAAGAAATTCCCTCACCTTTTGTGTTCAAGAAAATGGCTTACTGCAAAAAAAAACACCTTTTCCATATGACTTAGATAAGAACTCAGGGATACTCTCTTGTTTATCTATGACAAGGTCAGACAGCAAAATCCATACTCAGTGCCACTGAGTCAATTCCAACTCATAGTGGCCCTACAGGACAGAATAGAATTGCCCCATAGGGTTTCCAAGACTGTAATGTTTATGGAAGAAGCTTGGGTTGCACAGTGATTAAGCCCTCGGCTGCTAACTGAAAAGTCGGTGGTTTGAACCCAGCAGCCGCTCCAAGGGAGAAAGATGTGGCATGCTGCTTCCGTAAAGATTACAGCCTTGGAAATCCTATGGCACAGTTCTACCCTGTCCTATAGGGTCACTATGAATTGGAATCCACTCGACGGCAAGGGGTTAATCTTGAAGGAAGCAGACTGCCACATCTCAGAGTGGCTAGTGGATTCGAACAGGTGAACCTTTCAGTTAGCAGCCAAGTACTTAAGCACTGTGCCATCAGGGCTCCTTTAGGCCAAACACAGATCCTTCCAATTCCCATTCCTTGCCTCTTAAATGAGTAACTGAATTGCTTGTCCCCACTGATTAATCAGAAACCAAGCGCTTCCTAACCAAACTTTGGTTAAGCTTCTCTCATTCTGCCAAGTCTCTGAACTCTGGTCCATCTTCAGCCTGAGCCAAAATACTACCCCTCTAAGGGCCCTTCCCAGATAATAGGCTGACCTCAGGGTAAACCATTCTGATTTACTATCCCATGATGTCGCCTTTTCATCCCACTTCCCCACACCTGGGTTTTGTTTTTATTTTTTTTTCCCTAGACTTATTTACTCTCAGCCTCTTAAAAAACACACAAAAACACCTTTTCCATAATTCTTTGAGACACTTGCAGGTCTTATGGTCCCAGTGTTCTCCCTATTGTAGTAGTCTTCCTCCCCCACCACTGTAATAGTCCCACTCCCTTTCCCTGCTTCTTTCTGAATAAAGATTCTCCCTATCAAAGTCGGGATTTGTTTTTTATTTAACAATACTCTCAATTGTCTTGTGAGGGAAGTGGGCCGAGGTAGAGAACGCAGGATAGGGCTAGAAGTTGTCAACTCCATTTTAATGATGAGGGAAAGGTTTTAGATAATCTGAATGATTCCCCCAAAGTCACACAGCTAAGAAGTGGCAAAATCTGCTTTGATGTGCTAAATAGAACCTCAGCAACACAAAAAAGAATGAATCATTTCCCAAATGAGTTCTGTGTGCTTTAATTTCATGTATCACCCCCATTTAATGTGTCAGATCTTTCTAGCTTAAAACATTTCAGTTAAACCTCAATAATTTGGGCTCTGTTAATTTATGCTTGAGGAGCCCTGGTGCACAGTGGTTAAAACAGTTGACCCAAGAGACAGAATGGGCCACATAAACCAGAGACTTCATCAGCCTGAGACCAGAAGAACTAGATGGTGCCCAGCTACCACCAATGAACGTCCTGACAGGGAACACAACAGAGGGTCCCCGATGGAGCAGTAGAATGAAGGGATGCAGAACTCAAATTCTAGTAAGAAGACCAGACTTAATGGTCTGACTAAGACTGGAGGCGCCCCGGAAAGCATGGCCCCTGGTCTCTCCATCACCCCAGAACTAAAACAATTTCCGAGGCCAACTCTTCAGACAGGGACTGGACTGTGGGACATAAAGTGATACTTGTGAAGAGTGTGCCTCTTAGACAAGTAGATATAAGAGACCAAAGGGGTGGCTTCTGTCCAGAGTTTAGAGGGGAAGGCAGAGAGAGTAAGGAGCTGGTTGAATGTTCATGGGGAACCAGGGGTGGAGGGGAGGAGTTTGCTGTCGCAGAATGGGGTGAGTGGTTGGGGTCTCATAACAATGTATGTTAAAAAAAAATGCTGTGTGGGAGACTAACTTGAAATGTAAACTTCATTTAATTACATCAATTAAAAAAAAAATCAAGATTATAGCCAAGAAAAAAAAAACGGTTGAAGCACTCAGTTCTAGCCTGCTTTAACCACTGTGCACCAGGGCTCCTCAAGCATAAATTAACAGATCCCAAATTAATGAGGTTTAACTGAAATGTTTTAAGCTAGAAAGATCTGACACATTAAATGGGAGTGATACATGAAATTAAAGCACACAGAACTCATTTGGGAAATGATTCATTCTTTTTTGTGTTGCTGAGGTTCTATTTAGCACATCAAAGCAGACTTTGCCACTTCTTAGCTGTGTGGCTTTGGGGGAATCATTCAGATTATCTAAAGCCTTTGTGATAAAACTGAGAAATCTAGGAATAAATTTTATTTTCTTTGTACAAATATGATCAGTTCATATAAGAGTACAATTTTTTAATAGGACCAAACCATTTCCTCAGTCCCCACCCTGGGTTTCTTACTGTCAGTATCCTGGTTCTGTGATATCCAATAAAAGACAAAAAACATTAGGCACACTGAATGTTAGAATGCTTTATTGTGTCATAATGCCACTTGGAGTCATGGAATCAAGTTTTGCCCCTATTTCAAGCTGTATTCAGAGAAGGAAATATTCATACAGTTTTAACTTTAAACAATTTTTATTTTATAAACACATATAGAACACCAGGAGCCCTGGTGGTGCAGTGGTTAAGAGCTCGGCTGCTAACCAAAAGGTCAGCAGTTCAGATCTACCAGCTGCTCCTTGGAAACCGTATGGGGCAGTTCTGCTCTGTCTTACAGGGTAAGCATGAGTCAGAATTGACTCGAGGGCAATGGGTTTGGTGTTTTTTATATAACACCAACTGTATGCCAATCACTGTTCTAAATGCTTTGCAAATAGTAACTGATTTAATTCTTATAATGTCCCTTTGAAGTACGTACTGTTATTACTCTTCCTCATTTTACAGATGAGAAAGCTGAAGCACATGTAGGGTAAGTAGTTTGAGAAGAGTCACACAGCTGGTAAATGGCTAAGCCTGGATTCAAACCCAGGAAACTTAACTCAGGAGTCAGTGCTTTTAACTGCTATTAAAGATAGAATTTCCACAATTCATGAATTGATAAGTATCTGGCCTGGGAGTCAGGCAAGAGCTTCAAAGAGCAGTACAAAGTGAAAGGGTTTTATAGGAACAGACACACAGGAACAAGGAAGCTATAACTATACCGGGCAATTTCCGATAGGCTAGTGGACATTTTCTTTCCTTATTCTGGAATAACGGGAAAATTTGAAGCAGATTAAGCTGAGCTGGCAAGTTATAATTGGTTGGCTTAAGTTTGAGTTTCTGGGAAGATCAGGCATTTACAGGACAGAGACCTAATTAGGTTTCGGCTTGTTGACATGGGGACTTAGCATAAGTGACTCCGTCTTGGACCTAGTATAACCAGGTTAACACTGCTAATAGAAAAACCAGTTGCCATCTAGTGGTTTCCTACTCATGGGGACCCTGTGTGTGTCAGAATAGAACTGTACTCCACAGGATTTTCAGTGGTTGATTTTTCAGAAGTAGATCACCAGATTTTTCTTCTGAGGCACCTCTAGGTGAACTCGAACCTCTAGCCTTTCAGTTAGCAGCCAAGCATTTAACTGCACCACCCAGGGACTTCTTAACTGCTAATAGCGCCTTGAAAATCTTCATATCCAAACTCATTCAGTCACCATAGCAACCACATCTCGTAATAAACAGTCATTAGTAAGAAAGACTGAAGAGGGGGGTTTTAAAGTATTCTTTTCAGAGGATGCCTTTTACGTGCCTTTTATGACTCTTTAAGCCTATGTCATAGCCCTTTAATGCAGAAACACTTACCAAGAAAGGCTTTTATAACAGCAGAGGGAATGAGTAAGAGCTAGAAGGTTTTAGAGCATTATTCATCTGAAAGTTGAGTCACAAAGAAGGAAAGATAACAGATTCAAGTCGTTTGTCCACCCAAATTGTGTACAAGTATTAGGCCACCTCACAGTTTAGTAAAATTCTGCACCAGTAGAGGCAGTCAGGGAGAGAAAAAAGTTTGCAGTTATTTCTAGTGCTAAGCCAGGATAATTGTCAAACTGTGAAATGGAGTTTTTCCAGCATTTCCAAAATGCTTTTGTGACTTTTATATCACTTCAGTGTTCTTAGTTGTAAAGTTATTATCAAAGCATTTAGATTTTCTAAAATATGTTATCTGTCTATCCTATTGCTCCATCAACAGTTTTTTTTTAAATATATATTTTGTTTTTAAGAGAGAAAACCAACCACTTTCTTCCCAAAATATTCTTGTTCTCTGATTGTTTTCCTAAGCCTCAATGACTTTTCTCTACATTTAGGCTAGATTAAAGAAATTTGATTGTACTATATTTAGGCCATGAAAAAACCATTTACCCTCCGGGAACATTTGTTACTTTCCTTAACAAAGGATTCCTTGGAGTTCTGAAAAAGGTTAACACACTAAGCAGAACACCTAGCTTGCAAGGGAGTCATATTATTTACTCATTGAGATTTACTTAGAAAGTATTAAATGAAGACTAAAATCCCCAAGATGAAACAGAACTCTTTAATGGTATAATAGGCATTTTGTTGATTTGACTTCTATTTCATTTTGTAACCCTGTATTATATAATTGCCTCATTGTCTTATTGGGATTATAGCATCATAATGTTAGGAGCTGTGACAAAAATAAAAAAGGCCCAACTTCCTCATTTTACAGCAAATGAGAAAGAAGCCTAGAGAGGTTAAGTAATTGTTTTTCCTTGCTTCCCATCCAGGGCTCTATCCATTAAACATCATGTCTCATTGATCATGACATGCTGTTTCTCTTCCAATGTAAACACCTTGGTGAAAGGTGATGTGTGTTTTTTCTTAAAATACATGCAGAAATAAAATACTTACAAATGTTAATTAATTATTATTGTAATAGTAGGCATCAACGATGTGGTTTTATATTTATTTATTAAGAAAACACTGGCCAGTGATACCTTAAGTTTCAATCCTGGATCTCAATAAAAATTTCAGAAGTAGTCTCTTTCATAATTTAATATTGATTTTATAAATACAGCCTTCTTTTGGACACTTTTATGATCCTCTCTACTGTAGAAACTATCTGGATGTATATTTATGCAAAATACAAGTAGAGGGGTTTTATAAACACGATCATATTTGTTTGCTGTGAGAGGTAGCATGAAGTTAACATACACTGAAGCAAATTAGAGATAGAAAAAGTTCTACCAAAGAAGGAAAATGGATTACTGGTGAAAAGCAAACTAACAGAAAATAGAAAATACTCAGATGTCTAGAGAAATACTGCACCGTTCAGAAAACAGAGAACTATAACAAGAAAGAATCGGATGGTCGTAGTGTGAATGTAGATCTAAGCACAGGAAAATGTCACCCCAGCAAGTTGATACAAAATCCCAGCTGGGCTGGCTGAAGAGGTGCGTCTTAGTTATCTAGTGCTGCTGTAACAGAAACACCATAAGTGGATGGCTTTAACAAAGAGAAATTTATTTCCTCACAGTAAAGTAGGCTAAACGTCCAAATTCATGTATCAGCTCCAGGGGAAGGCATTCTCTCTCTATCAGCTTTCTCATCAATCTTCCCCCAGACTAGGAGCTTCTCCACGCAGGGACCCCAGGTCCAAAGGACATGCTCTGCTCCTGGCACTGCTTTCTTGGTGGTATGAGGTCCTCCCTCTTCTTGCTTCCCTTCCCTTTTATCTCTCAAGAGATTGCCTCAGGACACAATCCAATCTTGTAGATTGAGTCCTGCCTCACTAACACAACTGCCGCCCATCCTCCCTCATTAATATCGTAGAGGCAGGATTTACAACATATAGGAAAATCACACAATATAGGGAATCATGGCCCAGCCAAATTGATACACAAATTTTTGGAGGGACATAATTCAATCCATGACAATGTGTATATTAGTCTATCAGAGCCTGATGTCATCAAATGTCTGAATCATGCTATTAGCTTCCCTTGCACTTGATAATGTGCTGATGAAGCAACCTTAAGACAAATTGCCTTGCCTTGTATTTTTCCAAAAGAAAGGGAATGTGCTGATGTGATGATTCAGTGCAAATCTCCCTTTCACTAGCCTATGTCATCAATCTCTTGTGAGTTGGCTTAGCAGAATTACTCTTCATGATTCTGGACATTTCTGTGGTGATTCTAAACGTTCATATGCTGTAAAACTAAGGGAGGTAGATCATATTGTGGTTAATTCACCAAAATAAAGACATCTCATGAGACAGTTTGGAAACTGGCCAGCCAATTTTCTGCGTGGACACTAGAATCTTTCCAACTACTTTACTTTCAGGTTTTTAGAATAGACACCTTTTTTTTTTGTCCCATTACTATGCTTTTATTGGAACTCTGGTGGTGCAGTGGTTAAGAGCTACACCTGCTAACCAAAAGGTCGGCAGTTCAAATCCACGAGCCGTGCTTTCATTGTTCAGTTCCATATAATTAATAAGTACAGCACCAGTACATTTATTATAATAAGAATTCATAAGTACACCACCAGTACATTTATCACTCTGGTTTTATGCCTATAAATCTATAGTATGACCCAAATTAGTGTATAATACCACTTTACTTTTAGATGAAGGTTTTGGACTGATGTGCTTTGGTAAATATTTCATAAATGTATAGATTTGAAGATTTACCAGTGTCCTGAAGGTTTTCGTGACCTGATATAATGTTGTCTTTGGTATGTGGGTATAGGTCCTAAAAATGGTTATAACAAGTTTTATGATAGGTCACAACCAGTTTCCTAAACCTCCTCTGGAGGTAAGAAAGAATCAGTGTACGTAGAAACATTGAGCAGATTTTATTAAGAATCCTAGACTACGTATAATAAAGTTTGATGACTAATTAAGGGTTTGCGTAAAGCTTTAATTATAAAATTAAATCATACTTTCCAAGTAATGGAAATTTGTGTATTCTGTACTCTACAATAACTGAGAAAAATCTTATCCTGCTGTTAAACCGCTATAAACATGCAATAAAAAGTATTGTCCATAGTCTGATGTTTTCACTGAATTGATTCTGTAGTACCATGGCTGTCCAGTAGAACTTTCTGCAATAATAGAAATGTCGACATAGAATACAGTATCACCAATATGGAGCCCTGGTGGTGCAGTGGTTAAGAGTTTGGCTGCTAATCAAAAGGTCACCAGTTAAAATCCACTAGCCGCTCCTTGGAAACCCTATGGAGCAGTTCTACTCTGTCCTATAGGGTTGGTATGAGTGGGAATCTACTTGACGGCAATGGGTTTGGTTTGATTTTATCACCCATATGTTAGGTACTAGCTACATGTGGCTATGGAACACTTGACATGTGGCCAGTGAAACTGAAGAACTGAATTTTTAATTTTATTTTAATTCATTTGAATTTAAATAGTCATATGTGGCTAGTGACTACTCTATTAGACAGCCAGCAAAGCTCTATAGTATACACAGAGTGATTGAATTTTCTCTTATAAATATACTGATTAAATTTATTAAAGATAAAAATTCATGTAAGATAAATTAGAACTAGCATATATCTGCAAACAATTGAATGAAATCCTTCCATATGTCAAAATATATTTCATTAATTTAATTGAAATTGTCTTAGGGTTGAATAGTATTTTAGTTTTGTTTTACTCCCTTATTTTGAAAAAGTATTATTTATTACTTTATAAATTAAATGTTTTTCAATTATTTCTTACATTAATTATTATGGGGATTTCTGTCCCCATAAAATGATATTTTAAGACAAATTATATTTCCTTATCTTTTTGTGGTATATACAGTTTTTGGTTAGAAATCTAGAAAACTTTGCTGATGATTCTAGACTTAATAAAATGAGATTCCAATTACTCAACATAACAATAAATAGTATATCCTTAATGAATATACGTATAATAATTATGATAATTTTAAATAACTATCTTCTCCATGTTAAATGTCAATGTGTGTATTTGTATATAGCCAACCCTTGCCATTTTATGGGAATGATTTGTTTCTATAAGCTTTCAAAATAAAAAAATGTTATAAAAATAAAGAAGAAAACCAAGAAGATAGACCAGGGAACTAGAAAATATATGTGCTTATCCCCCCTGCTTGTTGTTGTTGTTGTTTTCCCCAGAAATGTGAGGCAGATATTAGGAGTTGAGAAAACAGGCTAGTCCAAACCCACCTGGAGTAAAGGAAAATGAAGAACAAAGACACAGGGAAAGTATTAGCCCAAGAGGCTGCGTCATCCTGAGACCAGAAGAACTAGATGGTGCCCGGCTACTACTAATGACTGCCCTGACAGGGAATACAACAGAGAGTCCCCGATGGAGCAGGAGAAAATTGGGGTGCAGAACTCAAATTCTAGTAAAAAGACCAGAATTAATGGTCTGACTGAGACTGGAGGAACCCCAGAAAGAATGGCCCCCGTACGCTCTGTCAACCCAGAAGTAAAACAATTCCCGAGGCCAACTGTTCAAACAAAGATTAGACAGGACTATGGGACATAAGATGATACTCGTGAAGAGGGTGCTTCTTAGCTCAAGTTGATACATGAGACTAAATGGGCAGCTCCTGACCAGAGGCAAGATGAGAAGGCAGAGAAGATCAGGAGCTGGTTGAATGGACACAGGAAATCCAGGGTGGAAAAGAGGACTGTGCTGTCACAGTACAGGGAGAGCAATTAGTGTCACATAACAAATGTATGTATAAATTTTTGTATGAGAGACTAACTTGAATTGTAAACTTTCACTTAAAGTACAACAATTAAAAAAAAAGGCTAAACTTGGAAGTTTGGATAGAACTGGTTACCAGAACTGAGTTGGGTGACATTGAAGCTCTCCAGGATATTTTTGATTTCTTTTTACTGGACTTGACCCATTTTTGCTGCTGTGAGGACCACTGACAAAAGTCCAGACCGCTAGATACAATACCTAGATGGGAATGCAATAGCTTCATTCAACTTTTATAATCATGTTTCCTATTTTTTATCGGAGAACCCAGGAAGAGGGTAGGAAATTGTCAATAAAAATACTTAAAGTCTCAGAGCAAAGACTTTTAGGTTAAATAAACTTCATCTCTTTAAAGGTATGTATAAATAATCCATAGTTGAAAGAGTGCTCCTATCAAACCAATTTATGATGGGCTTGAACATAATGAGTAAAGAAAGAAAAAACGGTCACCTATTGTTATGGATTGAATTGTGTCCCCTAAAAAATGTGTGTCAACTTGACTAGGCCATGATTCCCAGTATTGAGTGATTGTCCACCATTTTGTCATCTTATGAGATTTTCCTATGTGTTGTAAATCCTACCTCTATGATGTTAATGAGGCAGGATTAGAGGCAGTTATGTTAATGAGGCAGGACTCAATCTACAAGATTAGGTTGTACCTTGAGTCATTCTCTTTTTTTTAATTTTTTAAATTGTACTTTAGATGAAGGTTTACAGAACAAATAGTTTCTCATTTAACAGGTAGTACAGAATTGTTTTATGACATTGGTTAACAACTCCACGACATCTCAACACTCTCCCTTCTCAACCTTGGGTTCCGTATTACCAGTTTTCTTTGCCCCTCCTGCATTCTAGTCCTTGTCCTGGGCTGTTGTGCCCCATTAGTCTCGTTTTGTTTTATGGGGCTATCTACTCGTTGGCTGAAGGGTGAACCTCAGGAGTTACTTCTTTATTGAGCTAAAAGGTTGACCAGGGGCCATACTCTTGGGGTTTCTCCAGTCTCTGTCAGGCCAGTAAGTCTGGTCTTTTTCTGTGAGTTAGAATTTTGTTCTACGTTTTTCTACAGCTCTGTCCAGGACCCTCTGTTGTGATCCCTGTCAGAGCAGTCAGTGGTGGTAGCTGGGCACCATCTAGTTGTTCTGGACTCAGTCTGGTGGAGGCAGTGGTAGATCTGGTCCATTAGTCCTTGGACTAATCTTTCCCTTTTATCTTGTTTTCTTCATTCTCCCTTGCTTCCGAAGAGGTGAGACCAGTGGAGTATCTTAGATGGCTGCTCACAGGCTTTTAAGACCCCAGATGCTACTCACCAAGGTAAAATGTAGAACATTTTCATTATAAATTATGTTATACCAGTTGAGCTAGATGTTCCCTGAGACCGTGGTCCCCACAGCCCTCAGCCCATCAATTTGGTCCCTCAGGGAGTTTGGATGTGTCTATGGAGCTTCCATGACCTTGCCTTGTACAAGTTGTGCTGACTTCCCCAGTACTGTGTACTGTCTTACCCTTCACCAAAGTTACCACTTATCTATTGTCTATTTAGTGTTTCCCCCCAATCCTTCCCCTCCCTCGTAACCATCAAAGATTGTTTCTTTTTGTGTGTAAACCTTTTCATGAGTTTTACAGTAGTGGTCTCATAAAATATTTGTCCTTTTGTGATTGACTTATTTCACTCAGCATAATGCCCTCCAGATTCATCCATGTTATGAGATGCTTCGCAGATTCATCATTGTTCTTTATTGTTGCGCAATAGTCCATGTGCGTATGTACCATAGTTTGTTTATCCATTCATCTGTAGATGGGCATCTAGGTTGTTTCCATCTTTTTGCTATTGAATCAATCTCTTTTGAGATATAAAAGAGAGAAGCTAGCAGAGAGACAGGAGGACCTCCTAACACCAAGAAAGCAGAGCCAGGAACAGAGCATGTCCTTTGGACCCAGATTCCCTGTGCTGAGATGCTCCTAGACCAGAAGATTGACGACAAGGAACTTCCTTCAGAGCCAACAGAGACAGAAAGCCTTCCCCTGGAGCTGGTGCCCTGAGTTCGGACTTCCAGCCTCTTAGACTGTGAGAGAATAAAATTCTGTTTGTTAAAGACATCCACTTGTGATATTTCTGTCGTAGCAGCACTAGATAACTAAGACACCCTTCTAATTGGAACTACTCATTGCAGAGTGATAAGTGGTTTGAAAGAATATGCAAAGATGCAATGGGAAAGGATAGCATGAAGAAGATAGATTTGGGGGCTCAGAAAAAGCATATTTAAGAAAATGACAGTTAAGCTGAGATTGGAAAGATGAGAAGAGTTTAAT
Organism: Trichechus manatus latirostris; assembly: GCF_000243295.1. Classification (NCBI taxonomy): domain Eukaryota; kingdom Metazoa; phylum Chordata; class Mammalia; order Sirenia; family Trichechidae; genus Trichechus; species Trichechus manatus. The sequence goes on along the minus strand of NW_004444341.1, from coordinate 262,745 downwards.
CTGGGGAAGAGTGAAAGGGTTGGAACATTCCAGAGAGAAGAAAGAGCAATTTGATAATAAGATTGATTCAGAAGTATTATCGAAATGTTTTGCATTATAGGGCATTAAGACTTGTTTTAAATAATAGAAGTTAGTAAGTTTTCCAAGAATTGTCAAGCTTTATTTCATTTATTAATTTCTCTAAAGTATTTTTTATAAAATCTTTGAAGACTCAGAGGCTTTTTTATTGTTATGTATTGATTGCATCATTTTTTCAATTTTGAGTTACAGACAATATGGAAATCTACTCTTGTAATTACATCTTTCTCATTAGATTAATAGAATGATTTCCTAGCTACTAGTTCAAAAACTTTTACAGACTCTTATAGGGTTAAGTGTTCACTTAATTAAACTGATTTGCAGTGGAGAGTACATCTGGTAGAACCTTTCTAATTCCAGCAGATACATTTAGAAAAAGAAAATAGTCATTCCATGACGGAACATTCGATGTAGGATGGAGTGGTTGGCACTTTGGCCTTGCACAGCACAATTGTTAACCAGTTTTCTTCAAGTGGCATTTTCTTTCGTTCCTAGGTGGAAGATTTATAGCAGAGTGGCATTCAGAAATCATTGTAACTGGGGCAGTATTTCACGCAATTGTTGAACAGCATTCTCTGTTCAAGGATTTCAAAACACTTTTCAAATGGTAAATTACCTTCACAATATTCCTTTTTGTAAATTGTAAAAACTGAAGCACTGAGAAAGATCGTTTCCCAAGGTCTGATGCTGATTTTCTTAGTCAACATATTTGTTGAATATCTACTAAATACTGAACATTTTGCTGGATGCGGTGAGGTGAGGAGTTTTAAGGGAAGTAAAAGGCAAGGTTCCTGATGTCAATTGTTTGATTTAATGAGGGAGAAAAAAAGAACCAAAGAAAATTATGCATATGTAGAAAACACTTATAGAGCCAATTATAGATGTTCCCATTAAGAGTGTTAGTGTTTAGAACAGCGAGAAGACTAAAGAAAGAGATCTCATTGTAAATTAGAATTATTGGCCTTGACAAGGTTTTTAATGAACGAGGCAGATGGTTTGTCACTGCAAAGTAAGGATGACATCCTAGGCAGATTACGTGGAATATTTAGTGATACACAGGCAAAAGAGAGCAGAATTTATATGAGGATTGGCCTACAAGCTTGCCAAATACACCATACAGCTGATACATTTTAAAAAAGATCAAGTAGAAGAAGAAGGGACCCTTAGGTAAAGGGAAGGTTTTGAGGCAACAGGAATGCCACAAAAAAATCACAATGACACCAAGGTAAAGTTCTTACTACACTGTGTCAAAAAATTGGACCATAGAAGGGGAAGGAGAAATATGGAGGAAGAAGTATTAATAAGAAGTATTTACCAAGTCCCTCTCCCTTGTCTCCATTTTCTCCATGAGTCAGTCATTTGGCTGATACTGAGATCATTGGTCTGAAGCAAAAATTCTTAGAAGTCCCACAAAAACACATACTTCCATGGTAAATTATTTTTTAAATTACCTTAACTGTAGTATTTTTTATTTATATATCATTTGCACATTAACTAAAGCCATTCTCACAACATACCCTGTAGTATGTATTGCTGTTATTCCATTTGTACAAACATTGGAGTAATAACAATACATATTTAGGCTATATTGTGAGAATGGCTTTAGTTAATGTGCAAATGATATATAAATAAAAACATACTACAGGATTTAAAAATAAAACAATCTGCTGGCGTCAAGTCAATTCTGACTCACAGTGACCCTATAAGACAGAGTAGAACTGCCCCATAGGGTTTCCAAGGAGCAGCTGGTGCGTTCAAACTGCCAACCTTTTGGTTAGCAGCTGAGCTCTTAACCACTGTGCCACCAGGGCTCCATACTACAGAATAACATTTATTGTTTCTCACCTTCTCCATAAAAAGTCCAAAATGGGTTTAAATAACAATACATAAAACAAAGTAATAAAATAGAGAAACTGCTATAAGAGAAAGGGAAATCTAATTATATTGTGGTAGCTAGTCGCCAAAGATGGACCGCAATGTATCACACCTCCCGTTATTCTTGCCATAGTTTAGTACTCTTTCCTTGAAACAAGGCTGACACTGTCATTTGCTTTGGACCTATAAAATGCAGTAGAAGTGATGCTGCATAACTTGTGAGGCTAACTCATAAAAAGAAGCCTTGCAGCATTCCCCTGGTTGAGGAAGCCATGTGGAGAAGCTGTAACTGAGAGGCAGAGAGAGAAAGACAGATGACTGACTGCCTTGCCCAAAACTGTGCTAGCCATCCCAATGAAGTTGCCAGACATGTGAGTGAAGAAGCAGCCATATTTGATATCTAGGTCAATTGAGTCTTCAAATGACTGCAGCCCAGCCTCTTTCTGATTGCAACTATGTGCAGTCCTCGGATTATGAATGAGTTCCATTTCTAAGTCTGTCTTTAGGTTGAATTTGCACGTAAGTTGTAACAGGTATGTCAGTTAGTCAAATGTTTATCTTAGTATATAGGGTACCTTTCTATACATAAAAAATTAAAGAAACACTTCCATATACACTAAAACATCTTTAACATAATAATACAGTAATAATAATGTTTTGATGCATATCACAAAGTAGTGGCCATTTGTTATTACAAACCATTGTATATACCTTGAATTTTTATTATAATAGGCTTTATGAGGGTTGGTTCATAACTACAGGTTGTACATATGTCAAACATTCATAACCCGGGGACTGCCTGTACATGAGAGATTCTAAGGGAGTACGGTCCAGCTGAGCCAGTTCACCCACAGAATATTGAGAAATAATGATTTAAGCCACTACATTTTTGGTATGTTGTTTTGCAGCAATAGGTACCAGGAACATACATCAAACATAATAGTCAACATAGTTTCTATAAAATTAAAATTTGTCTTGAGCTTCCTGACAGTCAAAGCAAAAAATTAGAAGCATACTCAATTATGTACTTATTATTAGAAAGTATGGATCATAAAGTTTCTTAGTTACCTAGTGCTACTGTAACACAAATACCACAGGTTTGTGTCTTTGAACAGCAGAAATTTATTTTCTCACAGTTCTTGATGCTAATAGTTCAAATCACGGTCTTGGCCACATGGATTTCTTCTATAGGCCTCTCCTAGTTCCTGGTATCTGCTGGCAATCCATGGCATTCCTTTACTTTAGATTGGTCCTCTCATGGCATCTGTCTTTCTCTCTGTGGGTCTCTGTGTCTGTTCAGAAGTGATTAGGTTTAGGGCCTATCCTACACTAGTATCGCCTCATTAACATAACAAAAGGAAAACCCTATTTCCAAACAGGGTCATATTTACAGGCACAGGGCTTAGGACTTCAGTATAACATTTTGGGGGACACAATTCAACCATAACACTAAATTCCTTATTAGAAAGCTTATTATTGTTAGAGAGAAAACAGCATTCTAGTTCCCTTGCTTATTTTTCTGACCATGGTAAAATCTGGCCTGATAGCAGTAACCTTGTGTAGTAGATGTGAGTAAAAAAGAACTACAGTCTGTAGATCATGTAAGGGTGAGGGCATTTTTATGTTTTGATTTCTTAAAAAATGTAATTTAAAAATATTTTTAGAAATCTGGATACTTTTGATATAAAGTTCTTCAATAGTTTGAAAATTGGGAACATTTCTGAATGGTTCTTTTTGAGTACTTCATCATTATGAGGAGGTTTTTAAAGGCTTCATGAAATAAAGTGTTTGAGCCTGTTTCATATATACTTTCAGAAAGAAGAAAGCTGTTTGGTCTTAATTCCTGATCTTTAAAAGTAAATCATAAAATATATTCCATTCCTCAATTTCCCTTCAAATATCAATAAATAGATGATTATTTGATGTTAATATATCATTTTGATTTCAAGGGAGAAGGACATTATGCTTGGTAAAGTAGACACACAGCAAAAAAGAGGAAGCCCCTCAATGGGATGGACTGACACAGTGGCTGCAACAATGGCAAACATAGAAACGATTGTGAGGATGGCACAGGACCAGGCAGTGATTTGTTCTGTTGTACATAGGGTCGCTATGAGTTGGAACTGACTCGACGGCACCTAATAGCAACAATATTACTGGTATTTTGAATGCAGTAGGTCTGGAATAGCCATATAACATCATTTGCTTTAGGGTGATAATTTTAAAACTTCTTCGTCTTACAGCCATAATTTATTGCATGCGAAGCTTTCTAAAACAGCACGTATGTGGAAAATTTTTATTTTCAGGTAGTTACTTGGTGCCAATAAAACTGATAAGAGAGAACTTTCTATAATAAGAGTCAATTTCACTTAAAAATTCAAGAGATTGGGAGAAGATGAATATGGAGAAAACAAAATTAATGGATTTCTTATAGTGAAAAAACAGAACAAAATATGCTAGAAAAGATCCCATTCATAATAACAATAAAAATATAAAATAATATCTAACAATAAACTCAGCAATAAATGTGAGGAATCTTCTTAAAAGGAGCTACAAACTTTACTGAAGGATATATTTTTAAAGCTCTTTAATACATGGAAAAATGTTGCTCTTTGGGTAGCTTAAATAGGTCTTTCTTCCAAATTTTATAAATAAGGTTAATGCTGTTGCAATCAAAATTGCAAATAAAAATGCAGAGGACATGGCAAGGTGCTTCTCAAACTCAATGGGAAGATAAAAGAGCTTATGAAAAATTTAAAAAGGAAGATTGCCAAGTAGCAACTATATTACTGAACAATAAAATTTATCCTAAAATTATTATAATTATTGGCAAGTAGGCCAGTTAAATGGAAAAGATTGAATGTCCAGAAAAAGAAACTCATTAATAATACTAGTAATAGTGATAGTAATTATTATTATTTAAAAACAAATATAATAAGTTTGGCTTTTCAAATAATTGGGAATAACAGAAGCTATTCAGTAAATAGTGATGATGCAATACTTGGAAAATTCAATTTATGTATTTCCACAGCATGTACCACCAATAAGTAGTAGATAGACTAGATAAATAAATATAAAAAAGGAAAGCCCAAAAGTACTGGAAGAAAATAGGCATACATTTTTATCTGATCTTAAGACAGAGATGGCTTTTCATGGCAGAATTCAAATGAAGAAAGAATAAAGTAACAGCTTGATATCACAAAATCAAAACCAAACTCATTGCCATGGAGTCAATTCCAAGTCATAGCAACCCTATAGCAACCTATATTAAAATTTATAAACTGCATTTATAATTATAAAATAAAAAAAGAAAATAAGTAGAATGAATTGCACTTTATGTGATAGTCAAGTGGTTATTTATAATGTTTTTTTGGTTCGTTTTTCCAAATTAGTAAGAGAAAGAAAACCACCTGCAAAGAAAAATTAGCAAATGCCAGGAAGTGACAAGTTACAAAAGAAACACATGTAGTCTATAAACTTATTTAAAAAACACCTCTGGCTTTTCACTCATCAATCAATCAATAAATAAAAGTAACAAAATAATTTTTTTAACCTGCCAAATAGAAAAATTTGAAAAATAATGGTAATACCCAATTATAATGAGAATCAGGTCAAAGAAGCAATCCCACACATTGTAATGAGAGTTTGAATCAATACAAAATTTTGAAGGAAAATTTTACAAATATTTCCAAATCTTTAAAATTATTCAACCTTTTGGACTAGTGATTTCACTCTAAGGAATTTGTTGGAAGAAAATAAATGAGAAAGATGAACAAAGACTTTTATATAAAGTGGTACATATTACAGTTATGTGAATCCATATTAAATCTTATGTCTGTATCTAAATCTGTTGTTTTTATGTGCAGTCGAGTCTATGTCAGCTCAACTGGACCCCCTATGTGACAGAGTAGAACTGCCCCATAGGATTTTCTAGGATGTAATCTTTACGGGAGCAGATCGCCAGGTCTTTCTTCCACAGAGCAGTTGGGGGGAGTCAAACCTTCGACCTTTTGGTTAGCAAATACTTAACCACTGTGCCATCACGGCTCCTTATATCTAAATTTATATATCTATGGGGTCACCCTGAGTTGGAATGGACTCAAGGGCAACTAACAACAACAATGTATCTATGTTGATATGTTAAAACTTTGAGTTACTTTGCCAAAGTTCACAAGTTAACAGTGATTAGGTTGCATTTGAACTCTGGTCTCCTGACCCTGAGACATTCTGCTGCTCTTTGCACAACCAGAGTCATGGAGCAGTCAGTCTCCTTCGACATAAACCAAGACCAAATCTGTTGCCATTGAGTCGATTCCGACTCACAGCAAACCCTATAGGACAGAGTAGAGCTGCCCCGTAGAGTTTCCAAGGCTGTAATCCTCTGGAAGCAGGCTGCCATATCTTTCTCCCGTGGAGCAGTTGGTGGGTTCGAACCACTGACCTTTTGGTTAGCAGCGGAGAGCTTTAACCGCTGCACCACCAGGGCTCCTCCTTTCTGTCCAGAATTACTTCCCTGGGAGTTCAATGTGGGTTAAAGGACTGAAAACGCCCACTAAAAGTTCACAAGAGCTACCTTGCAGGGGAAACATTGTTCATTTTAAGAATTTTGGTTTCTTTTTGGAGAAGTCACATTTAAAAGTCATAAAACCATTTGAAGTGTTTCATAGAATTGAAAGAGCAACTGATACAAATGTGAGCAAAATTTGTCTCAATAATCTAACTTCAGTATCAATTTGGTCACATTGTTTTCTGCTCATTGATGATTTTAAGGGAATTAGCGGGTGTTTATAAATAAGCACAGAGGCAATTAAAAATGTGCAGATAAGTTTGCCTTCAAGAACTACTCCCAGGTATTTGGTATAAGAAGTCACCTAGACCTCCTCTTTCTCCCCCTATCACTAGCTGATTTTTCTGAAGGTCTGAATTGTTCTCAGATCTGCCAATCTTTTAAGTGTTTCTTGATAGCTAATGTATTAGAATAGGATGCAATACAATGCAATGTATTACATACAATATGGAACAGAAGAGTGCAGTGCAGTGCAGTAAGATTCAGTACAATGCAAGGCAAAAGGATACACTCATGGGAAAACCTTTCAGAAGAGGGAGACACTGAGAAGTCCACTAGTCTGGGCCTCTTATTTCGTCGATGAGGAACTTGAGACCCAGATTGGTTAGTGATTTATCTAAGCAAGCTAATTAAACATAGCAGTCCTTGAAATCTATTGAACATGACAACTAATATGAATATGCATGTGAATTAGTGAAACTGGAGGACATTTTAAACCATGAACTAGCTCAACTTTGGAGAATAAAAGAATATCAAAGTGAGAAGCTGAACAAATGAGAAAAAAATGGAGAGAAAGGACCTTGGTTTGATGCTAGTACAAACCCCACTGCACAGAGCCATCCATGGTAGATGTCCCAGGGTTCAGGTTTCAGGGTGAGGACTGTGGCTGTGGACGTCACCAGGGGCAAAAACACCTGAAATATATATATATTTAATATTGGTCATTATCTTAGTCATCTAGTGCTACTGTAACAGAAATACCACAAGTGGATGGCTTCAACAAACAGAAGTTTATTCTCTCACGGTCTAGTAGGCTACAAGTCCAAATTCCAGATATCAGTTCCAGGGGAAGGAAGGCTTTCTCTCTTTGTTGGCTCTGGAGGGAGGTCCTTGTCATCAATCTTCCCCTGGCCTAGGAGCTTCTCAGCACAGGAATCTAGGGTCCAAAGGATGCGCTTTTCTCCTGGCGCTGCTTTCTTGGTGGTATGAGGTCCCCCACTCTCTGTTCACTTTCCTTTCCTTTTATCTCTGGTAAGATGAAAGGTGATGTAGGCCATGCCCCAGGGAAACTCCCTTTACATTGGATCAGAGATGTGACCTGGGTAAGGGTGGTGTTACAATCCCACCCTAATCCTCTTTAACATAATCTAATCTTGCTTCATTCACCACAGACAGAGATTAGGGTTTGCAACAGAAAGGAAAATTACATCAATCACAAAATGGAAGACAACCACATGATACTGGGAATCATGGCCTAAACCAAATTGACATATATTTTTAGGGGACACAATTCAATCCCTGACAGGCATCCAGTAGTAAATATTATTTTCTCACTCTTTAGTTCATACCCAGTGCTGGCTTACCTTGGCCTAAACTGCTAGAATTCTTTTGAACCTAAACTATCATGAACTATTCCTGACTTGAGGCCTGGTGGTGCAATGGTTAAAGCATTTGGCTGCTAACTGAAAGGTGGGCGGTTTGAACCCACCAGCCATTCTGAGGAGGGAGAAAGATGTGGCAGTCAGCTTTCGTGAAGATTACATCTTTGGAAACCCTAAGGGGACAATTCTCCTCTGTTCTGCAGGGTCGCTGAGAATCGGAATCAAGTCATCAGCAATGTTCTATTTTTCATTTAAATTCCTGACTTTGCCCTTAGATTAGATTTTTATGGCACTGGAACTGTACCATGGTATGTAAGAAAACCTGATTTGGACATTTATATCCACAAGTATATGATTGTTTTGGCAAATAGGAAAAGAAAAATATTTTTTTTGAAACATGAATCCTTAAAAATAATTTTTAAGTTTATTTTAGTGGAGAAGTTGATACTGAGTTACTGGGGTGGGCAGGGGTTTGAGAGCTTTGTGGGCTTTTACAGGATATTCTCCTAGCCATGCAGGATGGGGCTTCTTGTCAGGAACAAGTAATGAAAGAAGCCTCTCCCCTCAGCTTTCTTGACAAATGAGTCCCTTAAAACCTTTTCATGACCAGTGGGATATACTGTTGCCCACCAACATTTTCTGCGTCTCAGGTTCATTGGGCAGCTGCTTTCCCACTGAGAGTGCATGCTGCTGCAAGGCAGGGGCCTTTATGACTGTTTGAGACTGAAAAAATGGGCATGTGCCACAAATTACTGTTTCTACAGGGTGTTGTATGAAGTGTATGCATTTTGGTAGGAAAAATAGAAATTTTGAAAATAATTTTTTGGAAGACGTATGTCCCAGTGGACTTGGGGAGGACTTTGGGGAATAGAATTAGTGGGACAAAGTATGTTCCTCTGGACTCTAAGGGTAGGCTTGTGGGAGGGGGCAAGGAAAAAAAAAATCCATGCTACCTACCAAAAATACATGGTATCAACAAAAAACCCAAAGCAGAAAATAATTGTGTCTTGAAAGGGTTAAATAGAGCTCGGAAAGAATGTCTGTTCATGTTTTGCAAAATGTTATGGTAAGTATGGTATTATGAAGCCTATATTAAGAAGTGCTGTTTTTTTCAGATGATAATGTTAACAGTTTAAAAGCCTGGTATCTTGAGATCCACAGCTCCGCTGGACCACCCATAACCATTATGGAAATGAAGTGTGTTGCTCTGGAGGGAGCCCATGAAATGTTCATGGACTCTCTTTTTTCAAACAGTTAGAGCTTTTGCCATATATTTAAATTACAATCCCTAAAAGATGTCCGTATTAAATGAACATGTGGGTATAAATTATTCAAATCATAGCAATTTTATTTTTAAATCCAATAATGTGGACCTTAAATGCTTATTATAAAGATCTTTTAGTTATATAGTATCTTATAGAGACTGTACTAATTAGCATTCTACCTGCATGTTTCAACAGTTTACTAAGAGGGAGTTTAACATTAGTTTAAATCTTTGCCCTCGCACATATGATAAAAGCTGGATTGAGCTCTCCAGACTGTTTTCAGTATTGAATCTTCTGGGTTTCTACAGCAGGCCTTTCACTTAACATGTATTTGGAGAAACTAGCATAGATTTGGGATTTTAAGTAACAGAAAAAGAATAGTTTTACATGAATTTTTTTAGTAATTTTTGTTGTTGTCATTGAGAATATACATAGCAGAATATAAACCAATACAACAATTTCTGCACGCCCAATACAGTGATATTGATTACGTTCAAGTTGTTCAACCATTCTCACCCTCCTTTTCCAAGTTGTTCCTCCCCATTAACATAAACTCACTACCCCGTAAGTTGCCCACGCGGTCTTTCAGGTTGCTGTTGTCCATTTGATCCCATATAGATAAATCTTAAAAGAGTACAATGCTCAAGGCAGACATTCTTTACTAGTTAAGCTAAACTATTGTTTGGTTTTAAGAAGATTTCAGGGGATATTTTTGGTTTAAGGTTTAAAGATCATCTCAGGGTGTGATAGTTCAGGTTGTGTGTCGTCTTGGTTGAGCCATAATTCTCCGTGGTTTGGCAGTTATGTAATGATGTAATTTGGCAGTAATGTAATGATGTAGTTATCCTCCATTTTGTGATATAATGTAATCATTTTCATGATGTAATCTGATGTGATCAGCCAATCAGTGGTAAAGGAGTTTCCTCTGGGATGTGGCCTGTATCCAATATATATGGACGTTTTGCTCACTCTGGATCCTGCATCCAGCTCATCATCATCTGATCTCTAGTTCTTCGGACTTTAGCCAGCAGCCTGATGTCTGACCTGCCAGTCTTGGATTCATCAGCCCCTGCAGCTACATGAGCCAGGAGAAGCCTTGTCATGGATAGAATTATGTCCTCCTAAAAATGTGTGTATCAGTTTGGCTGGGCCATGATTCCTGGTATTGTGTGATTTTCCTGTATGTTGTAAATCCTGCCTCTATGAAGTTAGTGAGGGAAGATGGGCGGTAGTTGTGTTAGTGAGGCAGGACTCAATCTACAAGATTGCATTGTGTCCTGAGGCAATCTCTTGAAATATCAAAAAGAGTTGGGGACTTCATACCATCAAGAAAGCAGTGCTGGGAGCAGAGCATGTCCTTTGGACCAGGGTCCCTGCGCAGAGACGCTCCTAGTTTGGGGGAAAACTGATGAGAAGAAGGTTGACAGAGAGAGAAAGCCTTCCCCTGGAGCTGATGCCTTGAATTTGGACTTTTAGCCTACTTTACTGTGAAGCAATAAATTTCTCTTTGTTAAAGCCATCTACTTGTGGTATTTCTGTTGTAGCAGCACTAGATGACTAAGACAAGCCTCCAGTCTGATGCCTGACCCACAAACTTGGGACTTGCCAGCCTCTACAACTGCGTGAGCCATTTCCTGATAAATCAGTCTCTCTCTCTAAATATACATATATATATATATTTATATGTGTGTGTGTGTGTTTGGTTTTGGTCCTCTAGAGAACCCAACCTAAGACATTTTGGTACGGAGAGTGGTCCTAGAGAAACAAAATTGTAGGGATGAGTTTTCTAAATTGGTTCTAAGACACAGGGCAATAGTTTCTGGTGTTCATCCAGCCCCATGGCTCCAGAAGGACTGGATTCCATGAGAATTTTAAATTCTGTTCTGCATTTGCCCCCTTTTGATCAGGATTCTTCTATAGAACCTTTGATCAAAATGTTCAGTCATGGTAGCCAGGCACCATTCAGTTCTTCTGGTCTTACAGCAAAGGAGGTAGTTGTTCATGGAAGCAATTAGCCATACATTCCATTTCCTCCTCCTATTCCTGACTCTCCTTCTTCCTCTGTTGCTCCAGGTGAATAGAGACCAATTGTTGTACCTTGAATGGCTGCTTGCAAGCTTTTAAGACCGCAAGCTCTATGCAACAAACTAGGAGGTAGAACAGAAGTACTAAACATGTTATTAGGCCAATTAACTGATATTTCCCATGAAACCATGAATCTAAACCTCCAAACCAAGGAACCAAATTCCATGAGGTGTTTGGTCGTACATAAGCAGCCTCAGCAGCTACTCTTCTTTTTCTTTTTCTTTTTTTTAGTCGTCATTGTAAATATATCTATCGAAAAATTTTTGCCAATTCAATGTTTTATAGGTGTACAACTCGTTGACAGCAATTACATTAATTGGTTGTGGACCCTGCCCTTAATCAGTGAGATTTTTCTATCACCATAAATTGAAACAGTACCCCATAAGCAATAATCTTCCCTTTCCCCCTCCCTCCTGCCCCTGGTACAAAAACCTGTTGCTGTTGAGTTGATTCCAACTCATAGTGACCCTATCTGCTAATAAACTTTGGTCCCTCTACATTTGCCTGTTCTTGTATTTTTATATGGGGCCCTGGTGGTGCAGTGGATAAGTGTTTGGCTGCTAACCAAAAGGTCTGCAGTTGAAATCCACCAGCATTCATTGGAAACCCTATGGGGCAGTTCTACTCTGTCCTATAGGGTCACTATGAGTTGGAATAGACTTGATGGCAATGGGTTTGGTTTTGGTTTGTCTTTTTATATAATTGAGTTCATACAATATTTATTCTTTTTTGATTGACTTATTTCACTCAGCATAATGTCTTCAAGCTTCATCCATATTGTAGCTTGTACCGAGACTTCATTGCTCTCACTGTTTGAGTAGTATTCCATTGTATGTATATACCATATTTTGTTTATCCATTCATCTGTTGATGGGCATTTAGGTTGTTTCCACCTTTGGGCTATTGTGAATAGTGCTGCAGTGAACACTGGTGTAAAAGTATCTGTTTGAGTCTCTGCTTTCAAGTTTTTTGGATATATACCTAGGACTGGAATCGCTGGGTCATATGGTAGTTTCATTTTTAGTTTTTTGAGGAACTGTCACACTGTTTTCTACCATGACTATACCATTTTGCATTCCCACCATAACTGAATAAGGATTCTAATTTCCCCCACATCTTTGCCAACATTTGTTTTTTTCTGTTTTCTTTTCTTTCCTTTTTTTTTTTTTTCTATCTTAGCCATCCTAATGGGAGTGAAATGGTACCTCGTTGTGGTTTTGATTTGGCTAATGACGTTGAGCATCTTTTCATGTGTTTGGTGGTCATTTGATTGTCCTCTTTGGTGAAATGTCTACTCAAGTCTTTTGCCCATTTTATAATTGGTTATTTGTTTCTTTGTTGTTAAGTTGTAGAAGTTTTATATATATATTTGGTTATTAGATTCTTATTGGATATATGGTTTCTGAAGATATTCTCCCAGTTGGTAGCTTGTCTTTTTACATTTTTGGTAAAGTATTTTGAAGAACAAAGGTTTTTTAATTTTTATGAGGTACCGTTTATTTATTTTGTTTTTTACTGTTTGTGCTTTGTTATTTTATTACATATCTTAGTTATCTAGTGCTGCTATAACACAAGTACCACAAATGGATGGCTTTAACAAAGAGAAATTTATTCTCTCACAGTTTAGGAGTCTAGGAGTCCAAATTCAGGGTACCAGCTCCAGGGGAAGGCTTTCTCTTTCTCTTGGCTCTTGGGGAAGGTCCTTGTCATCGTCTGCTTCTGGTCTGGGAGCGTCTCTGTGCAGGGACCTCAGGGCCACAGGACATGCTGTTTATTCTCCTGGCTCTTGTTTCTTGGTGGTATGCAGTCCTCGTGGCTCTCTGCTTGCTTCTCTCTTTTATATCACAAAAGAGATTGACTTAAGACACAACCTAATCTTGTAGTTTTAGTCCTGCCTCATTGACATAACTGCCTCTAATCCTGCCTCATTAACATCATAGAGGTAGGATTTCAAGTGTGTAGGAAAATCACATCACATCAGATGACAAAATGGCGGACAATCACACAATACCGGGAATCACGGTCTAGCCAAGTTGACACATTTTGGGGGGACACAATTCAATCCATAACATTATATAATCCATTGTTAAAAGGTATGTCAGACAGCCTTGCCCCTACAATTTCTTCTAAGAATTTTATGGTTTTAGTTTTCATGTTTAGGTCTTTAATCCATTTTGAATTTGTTTTTGTATATAGTGTGAGGCATGGATCCTTTTTCCTTTTTCTGCATGTGGAAATGCAATTTTCCCAACACCATTTATTGAAGAGATTCTTCTTTCCCCCATTGAATGGACTTAGCACCCTTGTCAAAAATCAGTTGACCATAGATGGGTGAGTTTACTTCTGGACTCTCAATTCCATTCCATTAGTCTGTGTGTCTATTGTTATATCATTACATGACTTTTTAAAGTGTTACTAAGTATGTGTCCAGGGTTACTTAATAGAGGCAAATATTGATTGATAGTCTTGGTTTTGAATGAAGCATGACAATTTTAATTGCTATGAATAATGTGCTGATTAGATTTAATTTCCTGATTGCTAATACTCAAATATTTTAATTGGTAATAACCAGATAAATGTCATTTTAATTTTTAAATATGCAGCTAGAGAATACCCATAAGGTATTAGTGATGGGAATGGTACTGATGTAGTTCATGCATGCACTATTACTCCTTTCATTTTTACTCCTTGAATATTTTGTAAATGTATCTCTGTCCTCAATGATCAAGGGTTTCTTAATGACCTAATAGAGTACGTATTTTATGAAGAGAAATTCAAACATGCCCCTTATAAATATACAGGAATGTTCCTCTTCATAAGGAGCCCTGGTGGTGCAATCGTTAAGTGCTTGGCTGCTAACTGAAAGATCAGCTGTTTGAACCCATCAAGGGCTCCAGGGGAGAAAGATGTGGAACTCTGCTCCTGTGAAGATCACAGCCCTGGAAACCCTATGCGGCAGTTCTGCTCAGTCCTACAGGTTCGCTATGAGTCGGAATCGACTCCATGGCAATGGGTTTCGTTTTTTTTTTTTTTTTTGGTTTATTCCTTGACATAGAATTGTGTTAATCATCTCTTTGTTTGAGAATTAGACAATATTTTTCTGAAATTTCTTTTTTTACATGCACATAAAAAAGAGAAAATGGGTATTATTTCTTCTTTTCAGTGGGCCTGATATTTGAATATAGTCACAACTCCGAATTAATGGTGTCCATTGTCATTTTTCATAGGTGATATGAAAAATCCCAGGCAAGGTGTTGGTTGAAAACAGTAGAAACAAACTCCAGTTAAATTAAACCAAAAGGGACTTATTGGATGAATATCCAAAAGTGTATGAAGTAGCCCTGAAGGCTAGAGATCCTGGTGGGGAAAACAGAGTTTCTTTAAATGATTCACAGCTAATGTCACTCAGCTGAAAAATGTAAAAATATCATAACATTGCTGGAAGAAATGTTTTTAGAGAAAACCAGTAAGATATGTCTGTTGATGAGAAGCCCCCTCAGTCCATGGGCGCCATTGCCTACAGATGACCCATATAAGCCCCATCCCCTAACTTTCATTGTTTTACAGTTGTCTTCCAGAGTAGAGTTACTTTATCTCACTAAGGTAATTACAAAAACTATTTGGTTTCCAAGCTGACACAACTTCTTTTTGAGGCCACTGTGGTACAATATACATGCATGTCCTGTGGTCATAAACCTCCAAGCACTATGACTGCTCCCCTCCACTCCTGCCTGTCTCGCCACTCCATAACCCATCTCAGCTGTCCCTCCTTGCTAACAAAACCTTCATTTACTCTGGGTACCATATGGCTATGCTATGTGTTCCACAGAGGCTAGGATGAATCTAGAGCATTATAATCACAAATGATAATTTTATTCCTCTTGCTACTGATGAGTTTAGAAATGGGCATGTGGCGTGACAGTTAAAAGTTGTCCTCTCTTCTGGTCTGTGGATGATATGTGAGAGCTTGATGCTTGGAGCTGCTGCAGCCCTCTTGAGAGCACAAGGGAGTAGAGAACATGCTGAGGATGGAGGCCAGAAAATTGGAACGTACCCAAATCTTTGATGCTGTTATCTGCTATCATTTTTTTTTTTTTTTTTTTTTGGTTTTACATGTCCTCATTCATCTCTTCTCAATTGATTGTTTTGGTGGTGGACAAGTGACCAAAACTGAGGTAGTAAGTGTCTTTTCCTGGAATTTATAATACTGAGTACTAAGAAAGGAAATTGGTTTCTCTTTGGCTGTGGATTTAGGATTCTGGAGCTGTGGATCGCCATAGTCTCTACCTCATGAAGGAAGCTGAACTGATTTGATAAAGGATAAAGTTGAAGGAGTGTTAGCGGCAGAAAGAAAGTACTGTATTTTCACACAAATAACTCCAGCTTTCAACCATGCCTTCCTCTCCACCCAGGTGTTTTCTTAAGCATGCTATGTTACTTTTGTTTGTACAGCAACATGTAAAATGAAATTGAGGGACATACCTGGGGCTGGGGGAAGGCATGGTTGGCATAAAAACATAGAAAGCTGGCCTTATTTGTGTAAAAACACGGTAGACAGAAAGAAATAACAGATATAAATTAATAAATGTGGGAGATAGTGTCTTGTTGGCCTTTGATTCTCTGATCCCAGTGTTCCTGAGGCCCAAATGCCACCCTTTGCTTCTGTTGGTGTTATCCTAATATCCTTCCAATAATTTCCCTTTTGTGTGTGAGTCGGTCTGAGCTAGCTTCTGTTGTTCTCAAGCAAAGAATCAATGCTAACAGGATCTGAACAAACCCATCAGCAGCAATTCCACAGTCATGTCTTAGTGTGAGTTACTCTTTCTTTAGGTGGTAGTTTTACTAGTTTAATTGGGGAGTAGGGGAGTAACTGTTTTCTGATCTTGTCCCTGAACTTTGAGAGAATCTTAATGGGAATAATAATTTGTCCTTATTTCCTTTATTGCAGGGTGTTGAAACTAGATGACCCTTCAGATCTAGCATCTGTAACTTTAAATTCTGAACTTTTAATGGAATTTGATTATTCTTTGTGACAACTCCAAATTTAAATAAAACAAATAGCACTTGAAAGGCAGTTTTTCAGAACAATTCTAAATTATGTTAGCTACCTTTATTTTAAAAATTTCCAGAAAGTGCAGAAATAACAAAATATTTGGACGTGTTTTCTTTTCTATCATAAAATTCTTTAAAAAGAAAATATAATATGTCAGGTTGGCACTTCCAAACAATAAATCTGCATTATTAAATCAACCACTGTACACAAATGTAGTTTATAGATTTCTTCATATAACTGATTCCTTAGAATCTTGAACTTTTGTTCCAAGGAATAGAAAGGAAAATTTAAACATTTTTGATCTATAAATTGATTATTTGCCCACCTGATTTGTGGGTAAATCTTTACTGAGGCATAGAAAATGGATAGTTGAAATAGTAAAGTGCACTCAAGCATAGCTTGTAAAAACATTCTCTAAGTGGAAAATTATTTAACATGATGATGGTGGAATTATTTCAATGAAAATCTTATATTTCTATGACCTTTCTTAATACTGCTCCTGTCATCCCTGCAGAAGGGCTAATACCATGTTATACAGAGTAAGCTACCATAGTCAGAAACTGGAGAATTGCCCACCAGGCTAATGATGTAACTGTTGTTATATGTACTGTAGTGGGTTAAATTGTAGCCTCCAAAAAGGATATGTCTATGTTCTAGAAGCTATGAACATGTTGTTATTTGGGAAGGGCGTCTTTGCAGATGTAATTAAGTTAAAGATCTTAAGATAAGCAGATCATCCTGGGTTATCCAGGTGGGGTTTAATCCAATGGCAAATATCCTTATAAAAGATGGAAGAGAAGACACAGAGACAGGGAAGAGAAAGCCATGTGAGGATAGAGGCAGATTGGAGTTTTGCAGCCACAAGCCAAGGGACACCTGGGGCCACCAGAATCTGGAAGAAGTAAAGAAGAATTCTCTCCTAGAGCCTTCAGAGGGAATACACACCTGCGAACACCTTGATTTCAGACTTCTTGCATCTAGAACTGTGAAAGAATAAATTTCTCTTGCTTTCAGCTACTAAGATTGTGGTAATTTGTTGTGGCAGCCCTGCTAACCTAGTACTCATATAAACCAAGCCTCACATATCATTGGTATAAAAATACTTCTTCAGTATTTTTCATGAGAAGATAGTTGAAAAGCTTCTGACAAATTTAATTAGTAAAAAAAATGTGTGAGGGAAAAAGTAATAGCAGCTCCTCAGGTCTTAAAAAATTCAAAAAGCATGCACTGTGTATAGGCCAGTCTATATCCCTGAACACAGACACTTGCTTAAAATCATTAGTAGCATAAAATCTTTCTTAAAAATTATTTTTAGGTGACATAACTTTAATTACAAAATCACTTGCTATGGTAAGTGATTACTGAATTAAAATTCATCTTTATCAGAATATACGAGAAAAATTAAAACATACTGGACCCTGGAGAAATTAGGAAAAATGAAGTAGCATCTCCAAAGAAATGACATTGACTGTTTTATCAACTATATGCATAAAGTGGAAATAGAGATGAATAGAAATATACAAAACAAACTAGCAAAAATAGGTGCAATACTAAAATCACTTATAGAGAAATTCCTGTTGAATTTTCTCTTTAAATGGTACTTAAAGTGTCCTGTTCTGGAAGACTTGTTAGCCCTTTGAGACAATACTGATAGATGTCGAGATTTTTATAACTCAGATTTGAAAGAGGAAGGTTATCATATGTTGAGAGACATATACCATTAGGGTACTTTATATGGATATGCAAGAAGACTGAGCAAACAGCAAAAGGAAACCAACACCTTTGTCTTTTATTGCACTTAAAATATGTGTTTATTTTTTAGATTAGGATTTACATATACCCCTTCAGGAATATATTATTTTCATAAGTAATTCACTTTCAAATAATGGCTCTTTTTCTATTGCAAATAATGGCAATTTTCCAATAAAAGACCTGCCCTCCCTCATGCAATAAACTCTATTATTATAATGTAATCCTAATTCAGTCTGTGTTGATGTCCTATCGATTTCTAATTGAAGCCTCTCCTTATTTTTGGCCCATTGTGTACTTAAAACTCACTTTATTTGCATATATGCATATATAATTCTGATTGTTGTGAATTATAGTCTTCTTTTTAATTGAGGACATTTAGCATAGTTATTTTGTAAAGAAATTCAAATAATTTTCTCTCAAAGCCTATATAGATGAAAATGCAATTCCTAACCCCTATTCCATTGAGTACTTTTGTGTTATAGTACAGGAGCAAAACTTCTTAGCATCATCAGCTTCTAGAGTGCTCTATTTGTCACTATAGGCACATTTGCTGTATTAATTAAATGCTCACTTTCAACCGAGGTTGGTGGAGAAGGAGTCTTTTTTGGCTGACTGGCGTAGTGGTTAACAGCTCGTCTGCTAACCAGAAGGTCGGCAGTTTGAATCCACCAGCTGTTCCTTGGAAACTCTGGAGGGCAGTTCTACTCTGTCTTACAGGGTCACTATGAGTTGGAATGGACTTCACAGCAATGGACTTGGTTTGGTTTTTGTCTACTCACAAAGTTTACTGTGATCGTGAGGTTGTTGCCATGCTATTAAGTTTTCCCACCTTTCTAATAGTAGTTGCTTAGGGTAAAGACCTAAGCCTTTGTAACACCTAGGCTTGAACATTTAGTTGGTGGAAATGGTCTGCTTTCTTTAAGTAATCCTATTGAACAAAACCTTTACGTGCTTTTTGAAGATGTTTTCTCAATACATTCAGAAGTATACTAGTTATTGGCATCACTTATATATTGTTTCCTAATATTTTGACTTTACTTGCTGTTTTATCCAATCAATTGAGAGATATTTTACTTAAATCTTAGATCTTCAATGGGTCAATGGAGCTTTACAGATACTAAGCCATCTCTGATTTTGCATCTGCATCTCAGCTATCATTACATTCACCCCAATTTCCACATGTCCTGTAAAGATGAATGAATGATGGGAATCTCTGTAAAGCAGGTTTCACATAAGAAATATTTACACTTCCAAGACACATAAGTTTGGTTACTTTTACAGCCGATTCCAGTAAACATTGTAGTATCTGCATTATATTTTCTGTTGCATGAATATGAAGCAAACGAAAATAACATGACTTGGGTCAGGTGCACCTTAGTCCTCAAAGTGACATCTTTGTTTTTAACACTTTAAAGAGGGCTTTTGCAGCAGATTTGCCCAATGCAATGTGCCTTTTGATTTCTTGACTGCTGCTTCCTTGGGTGTTGATTGTGGAGCCAAGTAAAATGAAATCCTTGACAACTTCAGTCTTTAGTCGGTTTATCATGATGTTGCTTATTGGTCCAGTTGTGAGGAATTTTGTTTTCTTTATGTTGAGGTGTAATCCATACTAAAGGTTATAGTCTTTGATATGGTCTATTATGCTGGGAATGACAAAATGAAGAAGAATGGCATCACATTCATTGTTAAAAAAAAAATTTCAAGATCTATCCTGAAGTACAAGGCTGTCAGTGGTAGGATAATATCTGTACACCTAAAAAGAAGACCAGTTAGTACGACTATTATTCAAATTTACACACTGGTCACTAATGCCAAAGATGAAAAGATTGAAGATTTTTACCAATTCTGCAGTCTGAAATTGATCAAACATGTAATCAAGATACATTAATAATTACTGGTGAGTGGAATGCAAAAGTTGGAAACAAAGAAGGATCAGTAGTTGGAAAATATGGCCTTGGTGATAGAAACAATGCTGGAGATCACATATTAGAATTCTGCAAGCCCAACAAGTTACTCATTGGAAATACCTTTTCTTCAACAACATAAACAACAACTATACACGTGGACCTCACTGAATGGAATACACAGGAATCAAACTGACTACATCTGTGGAAAGAGACAATGGAGAAGCTCAATATAATCAGTCAGAACAAGGCCAGGGGCTGACTGTGGAATAGACTGTCAATTGCTCATATGCAAGTTCCAGTTGAAGCTGAAGAAAAGTCCATGAGAACCAAAGTATGACTTTGACCTTGAGTATGGCCTTGAGTATATCCTACCTGAATTTAAATATCATCCCAAAAATAGATTTGACAGATTGAACGCTAATTACCAAACACCAGATGAGTTGTGGGGATAACATCAAGGACATCATACACGAAGAAGGCAAAACATCGTTAGAAAGACAGGAAAGAAAGACCTCAATGGATGTCAGAAGAGACTCTGTAAGTTGCTTTTGAACATAGAGTAGCTAAACTGAGTGGAAGAAATGATGAAGTAAAAGGGCCGAACAGAAGGTTTCAAAGGGTGGTTTGAGAAGACAAAGTAAATTATTATAGTGACATGTGCAAAGACCTGGAGTTAAAAATCCAAAAGGGAAGAACACGCTTGATGTTTCTCAAGCTGAAACAACTGAAGAAAAAATTCAAGCCTCGATTTACAATACTGAAGTATTCTATGGGCAAAATATTGAATGACATGGGAAACATCAAAAGAAGATGGAAGGAATACACAGAGTAACTGTACCAAAAAGAATTGGTCAATGTTCAACCATTTCAGGGGGTAGCATAAGATCGAGAACCAATGGTATGGAAGGAAGAAGTCTAAGCTGCACTGAAGGTACTGGCGAAAAGAAAGCCTCCAGGAATTTATGGAATACCAACGGAGATATTTCAACAAACGGATGCAGCAATGGAAGTGCTCACTTGTCTATGCCAACAAAATTTGGAGGACATCTACCTGGCCAACCAACTGAAAAAGATCCATATATGTGCCCATTCCAAATAAAGGTGATCCAACAGAATGTGGAAATTATCGAACAATATATTATTAATATCACATGCAAGTAAAATTTTGCTGAAGATAATTCTAAAATGGTTGCAGCAGTACATTGACAGAGAGCTGTCAGAAATTTAAGCTGGATTCAGAAGAGGACATGAGACGAGGGATATCATTGCTGATGTCAGATGGTTCTCGGCTGAAAGCAGAGAATACCAGAAAGATGTTTACCTGTGTTTATTAACTATGCAAAGATATTTGACTGTGTGGATCATAACAAATTATAGATAACATTATGAAGAATGGGAATTTCAGAACACTTAATTTTGCTCATGCAGAACCTGTACATAGACCAAGAGGCAATCGTTCAAACAGAACAAGTGTAACTTGACCCTACTAATGCCAGTAAATTTCCATTAGTCCTTAAACTAACCCAAATCAGAGTTGGCCTGCCCCGCATGCGCAAAAGGCCCGCTATGACCACTAATTGACCTCAACAGCGGGCGCAGCAACATGTGGAATGAATCAAAAAAAAAAAAATCATCACCCGGACATATTCCAAAGTGAAAGGTCCAACAAGAACCACGTCACCTCCTGTTTCCTGGCTGCCTTCTAGAATTTTCCCTCCCCAGTATATCTTCACAGCCACCATCTTGCTGCCCAAATCACATATAAGCCCTGCTTCCCTGTAGCTTGATGAGCTGAATCTGAGGAACTTCCTCCCGGCTCCTTGCTTTGCGTATTTCAATAAAGTTACTTTCTTTCTCAAACACTGGTGTCCAGATAATTGGCAAGTCTGAGGATGCTGGACAGGGACCCACCTTTCCAGGTTTAATAACACAAGGGGATACTGCATGCTTTAAAATAAAGAAAGGTATGTGTCAGGGTTGTATCCTTTCACCGTATTTATTCATTCTGTATGCTGAGCAAACAATCTAAAAAAGCTGGACTATATGAAGAAGAACAGGGCATCAGGATTGGAAGAAGACTCATTAACAATCTGCGATATGCAGATTACACAACCTTGTTTGCTGAAATTGAAGAGGACTTGAAGCACTTACTGATAAATGTCAAAGACTATAGCCTTCAGTATGGGTTACACCTCAACATACAGAAAAAGACTTCAGGGTCTCCTAATTTAAATCTCAGAAAAATCTCATGGCTACTGGGTTGAGGGCCAACTTTTTAGCAGGCAGGCCAGGAGCCACCTAATAACCTGATAGCGGTTAATCTTAGTAAAAGGGGGAGGCAGAGTTGAGTCAATCACATTAAGATTACCCAATGTTGATCTTGCATGCTTCGCTCTCCTCTTCTCTTTATAAGCTTCATTGTAACCATCCTACCAGGAGCCCTGGTGGTGCAGTGGTTAAGAGCTTAGCTGCTGTTATGGATTGAATTGTGTCCCCCCTAAAATATGTGTCAACTTGGCTATTCCATGATCCCAGTATTGTGTGATCGTCCACCATTTTGTCATCTGATGTGATTTTCCTATGCATTGTAAATCCTACCTCTATAATGTTAATGAGGCAAGATTAGAGGCAGTTATGGTAATGAGGCAGCACTCAATCTACAAGATTAGGTTGTATTTTAAACCAATCTCTTTTGAGATATAAAAGAGAGAAGTGAGCAGAGAGACATGGGGACCTCATACCACCAAGAAATAAGAGCCAGGAGAACAGCATGTCCTTTGCACCCAGGGTTCCTGCACAGAGAAGCTCTTAGACCAGGGGAAGATTGATGACAAGGAATTTCCCCAAGAGCCAACAGACAGAGAAAGCCTTCCTCTGAAGCTTGTGCCCTGAATTTGGACTTTTAGCCTCCTAGACTGTGAGAGAATAAATTTCTCTTTGTTAAAGCCATTCGCTTGTGGTATTTCTGTTATAGCAGCACTAGATAACTAAGATAGCCACTAACCCAAAGTTTGGCAGTTTGAACCCACTAGCCGCTCCGCAGGAGAAAGATATGGCAGTCTGTTTCTGTAAAGAATACAGTTTTGAGAATCTTATGGGGCAGTTCTACTCTGTCCTATAGGGTCCTATATGGTTGTTATGAGTCAGAATCAGCTCCATGGCAGGGAGTTTGGTTTTGGGGAGCCACCCTACTTTGAGCCATTTGCTTTTTTTAGAATCAGAATGGTTTCTCTAATTAACAACCTGAGATATGCAGATAACACAAACTTGCTTGCTGAAAGGGAAGAGGACTTGAAGTACTTAATAACAAAAACAAGAGTCTTTTTCATTAATAGTGATCCAATTATTTTCTCCTTTGAATTTTTTGTTGATCAATTCAGAATTTTTATTATGAGTTATGGATTTTGATACCCATTATCTGTGATGATGTATGTCCCAGTGGGCCCTGGACATTTAGTAAATCCTACTGATATGAGTCAATGATAAATTCGTTTTTATTTAACTTTTTAATTTTTATTTCTTGAAAATTTGCAAACATGAGGTAAAACATGAAGGCAGCTGGCAATGACTGCACATACATTTTATTCCAGTCTCCTTCTTCTTAGCCTTTTTTATTATTTTTCATGAAACTTTTCAAAACATGGTACAAGGCATTCTTCCTTACTGCAAAAGCAGTACTTACAGCCCAAATAAATAAAGCTAAGGGATTTTTCATCTCAGTATTCTTCACTACTGCAAATAAAACTAAAGGAATTTGAATCGCAGGAAAATCACCACTGCTATGTATTCTTCATTATAACAAAAGCAGTACTAACAGCTAAGAAGCAGAAACAGCTGCCCTGGAATACTGCAGAACTGCTCACAGTGGTGCATTCCACCTGCGACATGTGGAAGTAATGACTGGGCCCTATCATTCAATATAGGGTAAGAATAATTTACAGGAGTTCGAGTCTCTTGAAAAGTACCACTGCAATGCATTATTCTTTATTGCAGAGGTGTTATTTACTGTTCAGAAGCTAGAAAAGCAGGGAGCCAGTAATACCTGCTAACAATGAATGGCATCAAGGAGAAAATGGCCACTATGAAGGAAGACTGGGAAAAATTTAAGTATATTGTCACGAGAACATAGTAACTGGGAAAAAAAAGTGAGGAAGCTTATCTCACATAAATAAAGGCAAATCTGTCAAAAGTTTAGAAAATTCGCACATCCAGGAGGCATCACCTAAGACAATGCTTAATATGCACAAAAATGAGGCTCCCACTCAGGGTTCTTGAGTTTTATGCATTTCAAAAGGCTCCCACCTTAAGGCTAAGTGAATTAAAATTGGGCTACCTCCTCCCCAAATAATTCCAGAGTCATAAAAAGTGGTTGGGATACTGTATGTCTGACAGATCACCAAAGGGCTAAATCAGGAGGTGATGGTTTTGTTGACCGTCCTTTTCTAGTAGGAAAAGAGAATTTTACATTGCTGTAGAGCAGTTTCTGACAGGCTTTTGCAGTTTGGCTAGGCTTTTTATGGTTAATATTTGGTTTCGTGGATAAGAAAAACCTTAAAATCAAAGTAAGATGTCTTATTTTCCTCTTCAACACCACTGACATTCATAATTCCAATATATATCACAGAGCTATAATTATTTACTGAAAACCAAACTGAAGTTTGTAAAAAAGACCTTATATATGCTTTAAGTCTTATATCAGTCATAGCCTTCATAATATTTGTTCTGTTGTCAATGACAATTGCATGACCATCTTCTTTACTGATTTTTCCAATTCATAGTCAACCTTCAATTAAATTCACTATATCCTTACTGTGTGAGACCCATAACTCTCTCCGCAAGCTAGTAAGAGAAAAACATAGTTAAAGACAATATTAATCCACTTGATATCAAATTAAAAACAGCAATACAAAACAACATATTTTGGCTGCCAACCATTTTCAACAAGTTTTTTAATTTAAAATGTTAGTCTTTGTAAACTCAAAAATATATTTTGGAGTACTCATTTTTTTTTTCTCTAACATTTTCTTCTTTCCTTCATGTTCTTTATTTTGTCTGGGTAAAAGATCATTTATCATGGGTATTATAATATTGGAAGTTTTCTTTCTCGTGAAGTGATGAGGTAGCAAAATTCTTAGTTTTTTTTTCCTTGAAAACATCTCAAGGCCTAACTTGAGTTAAATAACCAAGAAATAATACAGCAACATAAGGTTATTTTGATTAATATTACAAACACTCATACACCAAAAAAATCAAAAAAGAGTAGAATTATGATAAAATCTAGTTTCTATTATTCTGTCGATCCTATTATTTACATTTTTAAGCATTTGTTGGCTCCTAAAAGATGTACTATTCTTCATAAATTTATATAGCTAACATACTTGGCTTTATTATCCATATTTACTGTCAGTATAATTCCTGAATTATTTATTTTTTTGGAAATTGTTAATTGATTTTGTACTTAATGAAAATGGTTTTAACAATCAGTAGTAAATACTCACTTGTTTTGCAAATGACAGATTGAATCAAGGCCATGCCCTAGGGTCAAACTAACTGCACTTCAAAGAGGCTCACAGCAAAGGGGGCTCTGCTCTCCAAATCGTATCTCTTGCCATGAGGAAGGTGGTCTTTATTATATTCATCTATCTGCTTATCTGCGTATCTGTCTGTCTATCTTTCTATCTCTCTCTCTGTCTTTCTATCTCTCTCTCTCTCTCTCTCTCTCTATGTATTTAATCTATAATTCTTTTTATTTACTTTTGTACCAAGGTAGTCTGCTGACCAAGCCATGTGCTCTGAAGGCTGCAGCTTTTTCAATTTTGCACACAAGTACCTTTCAGTCATGGACTACCAAAAGAATGAACAAATCTGTCTTCGAAGAAGTAAAACCAGAATTCTCCTTAGAAACAAGGATAGTGAGACTGCATCTCACTTACTTTGGACATGTGTAGCAGAGAAAACTTGAATGCTGTTTCAGAGTAAAGCAGAGAGGTTTATTAAGGGTTTAAAGAATTATTTGAATCAGGAACTATGTGGCCCATTAAAATGAAACCACGGAGTACAAGGCACAGTAATTACAAAAACATTTTTATAGGGCAGAAACAAAGAATGGGGACTTCAATATTCTGATTGGTTTACAGTGACTGAGGTCAGTCAAAGGCAGGACAAACCAAGTCTGATTTTTAACATTATTGGCCACGTTAATACACCCGGAATACACTGATTACAAATGTGTTAAAAAGCAAAGATGTCACTTTGAGGACTATTGTGTGCCTGACCCAAGCCATGATATTTTCAATCACCTCATATGCATGTGAAAGCTGGACAATGAATAAGGAAGACTGAAGAAGAACTGATACATTTGAACTATGATGTTAGTGAACAAAATTGAATATACCATGGACTGCCAGAAGAATGAACAAGTCTATCTTGGAAGAAATGCAGCCAGAGTACTCCTTGGAAGCGAGGATAGTGAGACTTTGTCTCATGTACTTTGGACATGTTATTAGGAGGGACCAGTTCCTGGAGAAGGACATCATGTTTGGTAAAGCAGAGGGTCAGTGAAAAAGAGGAAGACCCTCAATGAGATGGACTGACACAGTGGCTGCAACAATGGGCTCAAACACAGCAATGATTGTGAGGATGGTGCAAGACTGGGCAGGGTTTCATTCTGTTGTAAATAGTGTCACTATGAGTCAAAACCTAACAATAACAACAGCACCTTTCAGGCATAGAATTTCAAAAATAAAGCTATTAAGGAGATGCTCACTCTAAGTTACAGAAAGAATGATGACCAAGGTTTACAGAATAGCCAGGTAGTCACAATGAATCCTTTTGACATGTCTTGCTCATAATTACTGATTAGTGTAAGGACAAATACAAATTGAAAATACCGAAAACCATAACCAAACCCGTTGCCTTGGAGTCCATTCCACTCTTCCTGTTGAAAATAAGGAAAGAGCCTCCCCTACTTCCCTGGGCTTTCAGAATTCGGTTTACATAATTTGTAATTGTAAATTCTTTCTCTATCTCTTTGAAAAGTATGTAAATAAAGGATGTTTCCTCAAGGACCTGTGAGCCATCTCTTTTCAAATGTAATCAAGGAAAATCACACCCCTTACAGCCCAGTTTCCTGGAAGGAGATTAGCATAACTTCAGGTATCCTGCCATAAAGATACTAAAAAATTAGCAATTTTATCTTGAAAACTTAAATGTAGTGAGTTGTAGCCACTCAGCTATAAAAGGGTGAGATTTCTTTCTGTCTGCAGTCTCTTTAGCAGATTGCCTGTGATGCATCCCATTCTGGTTTAATGCTTATTCAATAATAAAACTTTTCTTTATCTTCTATTTTTTGTGGAGAGGTTTTCTGGGTTGGGAGTAGATTTTGTTTTTAGTAACTTTTCCTCAACATTAGATATGATGTTAACCAATATGACTTGCAGAAATGTCACAGTCCTAGAGGCTCACAAACCCATTGCTGTTGAGTCTATTCCAACTCAAAGCGACCATATAAGACACAGTAGATCTGCCCATGCCCATAGGATTTCCAAGGCTGTAATCTTTATAGGAAGCTGACTGCCACATCTTTCTCCTGTGCAATGGCTGGTGGGTTCAAACTGCCGACCTTTCAGTTAGCAGTGTAGTGGTTAACCACTGTACCACCAGGGGTTCTAAAGGTTAGTAATCCAAATTCAGGGTGTTGAAAGGGCCATGTTTCCTCTGAAGGCTCTAAGGGGAGATCCTTTCTTGTCTCTCCCAGATTCTGGTAGCTCCAGGCATTCCTTAGCTTTCAGCTCAGTGGTCACACGGCCGTCTTCCTTCTTGTCTATCTCTCTGTGTCTCTTCTCTTCCTTTATAAGATACCAATCAGATTGTATTAGAACCCATCCTACTCTGGTATGACCTCATGTTAACTGGTAACATCTTCAAAGACTTCAAAATAAATCTTTTGGGGAAACAATTCAATTGGTAACAGTATTGAACTGGATATGAGATAAAAGTGTTGATTTACTTCAGACTTCTTTAAATATCTGAAAATAAGACTGTTGTAGCACAGGGAACCATCCTGAGATAACAACAGAGGGTGGGCAAAAGGACATCCTTCACTGGGTTGGAAAGTAGTAGTGGGAGAAAAGAAATTATCTTCAGATTGTACTCCACCAAATGTAGTCTATTCGGAGTACCAGTTACCAAGACAACAAATAAGCAAGATAAATTTGTTGTTGTGTGCCGTCAAGTTATTCAGACTCATAGCGACCCTATAGAACAGAGTAGAACTGCCCCATAATTTTCCTGGGAAAGGTTGGCAGTTCAAATCCACCAGCCTCTCTGTGGGAGAAAGATGTGGCAGTCTACTTCCGTCAAGATTGCAGCCATGGAAACCCTATGGGGCAGTTCTACACTGTCTTAAAGGGTCACTATGAGCCTGAATCTATTGGATGGCAATGGGTTTGGTTTGGTTTTTTGGAATCTTTATGGGAGCAATTAGCCAGGTCTTTATTTAGACAGCGATAATTCTGTGAACAAAAATTGTCCAGGGTGTCATTGAGGGTGGCTTGAAAACTAGGGCAGCGCACTCTAGTAGGGAGAATAACAAATGCACAAGCCCTGGGGCCAAGGTGAACTTGGCAGGAAGTGGTCCAGCAGTAGGGAGCCCCAGACCTTCCAAGAACAGAAAACAGTTTGTGAGGTTGGAATTTGGACACTGAAGGCTGGGGGTAGAGGATGGGAAGGAGGGTTGGAGTGAGGGCATAACTTCAGGTCAGGGATGTCAGCAGGGCCAGATCTTGTAGGGCCTCAAAGGGCAAGATGAGGTGTGAGATTTCATTACATGTGCAATTAGAAGCCACTAGAGGGTGAAAGGAGCTCCGGTGGTGCAGTGGTTAAGAGTTAAGCTGCTAACCAAAAGGTCAGCAGTTTGAATCTACCAGTTAGCTGCTCGTTGGAAAACCTATGGGGCAGTTCTACTCTGTCCTGTAGGTTTGTTATGAGTCAGAATCAATGGCAATGGGTTAGAGGGTGAAAGGGAGCAGTTAAGTGTCTGGCTGCTAACCAAAAGGTCAGCAGTTTGAACCTGCTAGCCACTCCACGGGAGAAAGATGTGGTAGTCTGCTTCAGTAAAGATTTACAGCTTTGGAAGCCCTATGGGGCAGTTCTACCCTGTCCTGTAGGGTCGCTGTGGATCAGAATTGACTCAATGGCAACTGGTTTAGAGGGTGAAAAGTAGTCCCTGGGTGATGCAAATTGTTAATGCTCAATTGCTAAAGGAAAGATTGAACGTTCAAGCCCACCCAGCGGTGTCTTGGAAGAAAGGCCTGGTGATCTTCTTTCAGCCGATTCTGACTCATGGATACCACATGTGTGTCAGAGTAGAACTGTGCTCTATAAGGTTTTCAGTAGCTGATTTTTTGGAAGTAGAACCCCAGGCCTTTCTTCTGAGGTGCCTCTGGATGGACTGGAACCTTCAAGTAATAGCCAAGAACATTAACCATTTGCACCACCCTGGGACTCCGTCTCTCAATAATACCACTTGATAATACTACTCCTTTAGAGTCAGCAGCTTGGTAGTAGAAAATACATATAACCAGTCGACAAACATTGTGCTAGCCCCTAGGGATATCCCAGTTAATAAAATCAATATGGATCTTTATCCTTTTTATAATAAATATATAAATTTCTGCTATAAAAGAAATACAAACAAGACTTCAGGCAGGTTTCTCCTATCACATTCTTGGTCATATCTTTAAACAACAGTCAGAAATGTAAGTACATGAAGTCTTCAGCTTTGGAAAAGCCATGACAATGGTCCCTAATTAGAATATGTGTGCAAATAATTTATTAAATAAAACACATTTTCTTTTGGTTTTTAATATTCCAGGATTCCTTCTTTGTTTTATTTTTTTTCTGGCTACCCTGAATTGTTAATAAAGCTTTCTTTGACATGTAAATCCAAAGAAGGCCTTGCATTCTTCCCATCTTCAATCAAGGGAGTATTTGAAGATAAAAGGGCTCACTCTTGGGATTATTATCAGAATTAAATTTGAATAAGCCCTTTTCATGAAAAAGATGTCTAGATATTAGCTTAATTCATGTAGATGTATTCATTTATGCTTCACATATACACATGAAAACTCAGAGTGTTAGTGCAAACACCTGATTGGGCATGATTGCTGTATAGGACAGAGAAAAGGATAGGGGCTCAGATTTTTGCTTTTTTACTCTCTAGAACAGCATTGTTCAATATAAATATAATGGGAGCCACATATGTCATTTTCCATTTTCTAGTAGCAACATTTAAAAAGTTAGTTTGAGTAATATATTTTATTTAATGCAACGTAACCAAAATATTATCAGTTCAGTTTGTCATATAATTTGTTTTGTACTCCTGTTTCATACTAAGTCTTCTAAATTCAGCATGTCTTAACTTAGACTAGCCATTATTTTAAGTGCTAAGAGCCACATGCAATTTGGTGACTACCATACTGTACAGCACAGTCCTAGAACTGAGGTTTTTTATCAGCAATGTTAAAAAGACAGAACTGTCCCTAAAGGTGTTTGTGTTGGTTTTTATTTGCTTTTTGAGGAATGAATAAAGTCATAGCTTATTGGCCCTACTTTCTCCTCTCCAATGCCCTGGTGCAAAAAATCAAAGTGATTTTTCTTCCTTTTGCCCCAACTTGAACTTGTAATCACCTTTTCCAGGGCTACACTAGCTGCTGGATAGTAATTTAAAGTGGGAGCAATGGTTCTTGAGGGATAACAGCAAAAATAAACATTTTGTAAAGACCTGTACAGTTTAATATCCCTGAAAGGTAGATATGGTGTTCAGATCAGGAAACAGGTTCACACAGACTGTGCCTTCAATGTTACCCAGCTTTCTGACTGTGAATTCTAGTTTTCCATTTGTTTGTTTTTGCATTAAAAGGAAGAAAAAAATCATAGTCAAAACACCTTTGCTGGCTACCATTACTGAATGCTTTGATCAAGGACCCCTCTTGTTTAAAAAGAGGAAAAATGTGGAACAGAATTTCAGTTTCTTATAGAAACAAGACTTACTGGATCCATTGGGACTGGAGGAACTGCTGAATCTAATGCCCAGAGATAATCTCTAAGCCTTGGACAGAAACTATCCAATGAAGTCATCTTTCAACTAAACAACAGTTTAGCTCAACTAGTAAAGAGTATTAACCTTCAACATTGCACTCTTTTGAAGAATTATTTATGTGAAATCAAACTGACTACAGTAATTCTAAAACAGGGAGAAGAAGTTTAAGGGACAGAAAGTCTAAGTTAATGGTGGTAAAACAATATGGGTAGTTGCTGTGTGCTGTTGAGTCAATTATGACCCATAGCGACCCTATAGAACAGAGTAGAACTGCCCCCATAGGATTTCCTAGGCTGTAAATGTTTAGGGGAGCAGATTACTAGATCTTTTCTCCACATAGTGGTGGGTGGGTTCGAATGGCCAACCTTTATGTTAGCAGCCAGGCACTTAACCATTGCACAACCACGTCTCCTTAATATGGGTAGAGATATCAAGAATGGTGACACAATGCAAAGAATGTAATGAATGTCATTGAACTGTACATGTAGAAAATGTTGAATGAGTGTACAGGAATACCTTATTTTATTGCACTTTGCTTCATTGTGCTTCACAGATATGGTGTTTTTTTACACATTAGAAGTTTGTGACAACCCTGTGTCGAGCATCTATCGATGCCATTTTTCCAACAGCATATGCTCACTTCGTGTCTCTGTGTCACATTTTGGTAATTCTTGCAATATTTCAGACTTTTTCATTATTATTGTATCTGTTATGGTGATCTGTGATCACTGATCTTTGATGTTACTATTGTAATTGTTTTCGGGTGCCACAAACCATGCCCATATAAGAGGATGAACTTAATAGATAAATGTGTGTGTTCTGACTGCTCCACCGACTGGCCGTTTCCCCATCTCTCTGCCTCTCCTCGGGCCTCCGTACTCCGTGACACAGGACAATACTGAAATTAGGCCAATCAATAACCCTACAGTGGCCTCTAAGTGTTCAAGTGAAAGGAAGAGTTGCACGCCTGTCATTTTAAATCAAAAGCTAGAAATAGTTAAGCTGAGTGAGGAAGGCACAAAGAAAGCTGAGATAGGCTGAAAGCTAGGCCTCTTGTGCCAAACAGTTGGCCAAGTTGTGAATGCAAAGGAAAAATTCTTGAAAGAAATTAAAAGTGCTACTCCAATGAACACATGACTGATAAGAAAGTAAAACAGCCTTATTGCTGATATGGAGAAAGTTTTAGTGGTTTGGATGAAACCAGCTGCAACATTCCCTTAATCCAAAGGCTAACAGAGTAAGGCCCTAACTCTCTTCAATTCTATGAAGGCTGAGAGAGATAAGGAAGCTGCAGAAGAAAAGTGTCTTAGTTATCTAGTGCTGCTAAAACAGAAATACCACGTGTGGATGGCTTCAACAAAGTGAAATTTATTCTCTCACAGTCTAGTAGGCTACAAGTCCAAATTCAGGGCATCAGCTCCAGGGGTAGGCTTTCTTTTCTCTGTCGGCTCTGGAGGAAGATTCTTGTCACCAATCTTCCCCTGGTCTAGGAGCTTTTCAGTGCAGGTCCAAAGGATACGCACTCCTGGCTCTACTTTCTGGGTAGTATGAGGTCCCCCCGTCTCTGCTTGCTTCTCTCTTTTATCTCTTGTAAGATAAAAGGTGATGCAGGCCACACCCCAGGGAAACTTCCTTTACATTGGATCAAGGATGTGACCTGAGTAAGGGTGTTACATCCCACCCTTATACTCTTTAACATAACCTAATCTTGCCTCATTAACCACAGGCAGAGATTAGGATTTACAACACATACGAAAATTACATCAATCCCAAAATGCAGGACAGTCACACAATACTGGGAATCATGGCCTAACCAAGTTAACACATATTTTTGGGGGACACAGTTCAATCCATGACAAAAAGTTTGAAGCCAGCAGATGTTTGTTCATGAGGTTTAAGGAAAGAAGCTGTCTCCATAACATAAAAGTGCAAGGTGAAGCGGCAAGTGCTGATGTAGAAGCTGCAGCAAGTTATCCAGAAGATCTAGCTAAAATGATTGATGAAGATGACTACACTAAACAACAGATTTTCAATATAAACGAAACAGCCTCATACTGGAAGAAGATGCCATCTAGGACTTTCATAGGTAGAGAAGAGAAGTCAATGCCTGGCTTCAAAGCTTCAAAGGACAGGCTGACTCTTTTGTTAGGGGCTAATACAGCTGGTGACTTTAAGTTGAAGCCAGTGCTC
This sequence comes from Trichechus manatus latirostris, assembly GCF_000243295.1. NCBI lineage: Eukaryota > Metazoa > Chordata > Mammalia > Sirenia > Trichechidae > Trichechus > Trichechus manatus. The sequence goes on along the minus strand of NW_004444341.1, from coordinate 229,271 downwards.
ATTTGCCATTCTGAAAATCCTAGGGGCCTTAAGAATTATGCTAAATCTTTTCTGCCTCTGCTCTATAAATGGAACAACTAAGCCTGGAGGACAGCACATCTGTTTACAATTTGGTTAACTGACTATTTTAAGCCTACTGTTGAGACCTACTGCTCAGAAAATAGATTCTTTTCAAAATGTTACTGCTCAATGACAATGCACCTGGTCACCCAAGAGCTCTGATGGAGATATACAAGAAGATTAATGTTGTTTGCATGCCTGCTAACACAACATCCATTCTGCAGCCTATGGATCAAGGAGTAATTTCGACTTTCAAGTCTTATTATTTAAGAAATACATTTCTTAAGGCTATCGCTGCCACAGAGAGTGATTTCTCTGACGGATCTGGGCAAAGTGAATTGAAAACCTTCTGGAAAGGATTCAGCATTCTAAATGCCATTAAGAACATCTGTGACTCATGGGAGGAGGTCAAAATATCAACATTAACAGGAGTTTGGAAGAAGTTGATTCCAACCCTCATGGATGACTTTGAGAGGTTCAAGACTTCAGTGAAGGAAGTAACTGCAAACGTGGTGGAAATAGCAAGAGAATGAGAAGTAGAAGTGGAGGCTGATGATGTGACTGAATTGCTGCAATCTCATAAAACTTTAATGGAAGAGGAGTTGCTTCTTATGGATGAGCAAAGAAAGTGGTTCCTTGAGATGGAATCTACTCCTGGTGAAAATGCTGTGAACATTGTTAAAAAGACAACAAATGATTTAGAAAATTACATAAACTTAGTTGATAAAGCAGTGGCAGGGTTTGAGAGGATTGACTCCAATTTTGAAAGAAGTTCTACTGTGGGTAAAATGCTATCAAACAGCATTGCATGCTACAGAGGAATCTTTCATGAAGGAAGAGCCAATCAATGCAGCAAACTTCATCGTTGTCTTATTTTAAGAAATTGCCACATCTGCGTCCTACTTTGGTGAGTGGTGTCTGGGGTCTTAAAAGCTTGCAAGCGGCCATGTAAGACTCATCAATTGGTCCCAACCACCTGGAGTAAAGGAGAATGAAGAACACAAAAGACACAAGGAAAGTAGTAGCCCGAGAAATAGAAAGGGACACATAAACCAGAGACTTCATCAGCCTGAGACCAGAAGAACTAGATGGTGCCCAGCTACTATCAATGACCACCCTGACGGGGAACACAACAGAGAGTCCTGGATGGAGCAGGAGAAAAGTGAGGTGCAGAACTCAAATTCTAGTAAGAAGAACAGACTTAATGGTCTGACTGAGACTGGAGGTACCCCGGAAAGCATGGCCCCTGCATTCTCTATCAGCCCAGAACTAAAACAATTTCTGAGGCCAACTCTTCAGACAGGGATTGGACTGGACTTTGGGACATAAAGTGGTGCTCGTGAGGAGTGTTGCTCTTGGCTCAGGTAGATGCAAGAGACTGAATGGGCAGCTTCTGTCCAGAAGTGAGATGGGAAGTCAAAGAGGGTTAGGAGCTGGTTGAATGGACATGGGGAATCAGGGGTGGAAAGGAGGAGTGTGCTGTCACAGTATGGGGAGAGGAATTAGAGTCACATAACAATATGTGTATAAATTTTTGTATGGGAAAAAAAAATTGCCACAGCTAACCAACCTTCAGCAACCACCACCCTGATCAGTCAGCAGCCATCAACATTGAGGCAAGACCCTCCACCAGCAAAAAGACTACGACTCGCTGAAGCCTCATATGATGGTTAGCATTTTTTAGCAATAAAGTATTTTTTAATTAAGATATGTACATTATTTTTTAGACACAATGCTACTGCACACTTAATAGACTACCATGTAGTGTAAACATAACTTTTTATATGCACTGAGAAACCAAAAAAAATTCATGTGACTCGCCTTATTGCGGTGGTCTGGAACCGAGCCCACGTATGCCTCTATGTTTTGTTATGTATATTTGCATCAAAAAATCATATTCTCAGTTAAAATCAACACAAAACAGAAAAGCATCTTTGATAGTGGAATAATTTGGAAAAAGAAAGTGAGAATTGTTGCACAACTTGAGGAATGTAATCAGTGTCACTGAATTATAATGTAGCTATTGTTGAACTGGTGTATGTTTAGTTGTGCATATTTTACCACACACACGCACATGCACACACCCCTTTGATTCAATACAAACACCTTTGATTAATTTATTTTTTTATCAAACATAGGGTATCCAATTTGCTATTTTAGGTATAACATAAATTTATCTAAATATTCCCTAAAATTCTTAAGAAATACAAATGTTTAGAAAAGGGAAGGAAAAAAAAAAACCTCTACAGAACTGTAAGTAATATAATATTGGAACATATATTTTTTTTAAAATCAAAGTATTTTGAAAAGTTATTTTAACTTTTCTATTTGGTCTTACACTGTATTTTTTAATCCTGTAATTTTTAATTAGAAATGACTTTTCCAATGACATCAAAAGCGGTTGTTAATCTATCAGTGGTTAATAGGGTTTAATATAGCTTTGTTCAATTTCGTAACAATAATAGATATGATATTTTTTAGTCCAAAAACTATTAGGTTCTTTTTTAAGGGAAAAAAAAAAAAACCCTTTCCCAGTTTAATTAGTTGAAGCAAATATTAAACCAGAAGTTTTGAAATGAAGACTCTTCTTTTTAAAACAAGAATATTATAGAATCCAATTTAGTCAGCCTTAAAATATGCTCCTTGATTAGAATTTTCATAGCAGTATGAATAAAGGGCAATCAGCTATGACTTAAACTTGTCTCCTTAACCTGTTCTTAAAATGGTTATGATTCTATAAGCCTTTATGGCCCAGTGGTTGAGAGCTATGGCTGCTAACCGAAAGGTCAGCAGTTCAAATCCACCAGCTGCTCCTTGGAAACCTTATGGGGCAGTTCTACTCTATCCTATAGGGTCACTATGAGTCAGAATTGACTCCACGGCAACGAATTTACCCCCAATTGCTCCTCTGCCATTATTCCCTATCTCAGTGAGAGGTGCAAGGATCCACCAAAGTTCACCAGCCAGGTTTAATATTTAACTGGTCTGTACACTGATACTTCCATAACTGTTTTTGTTTATTGGTGGCATATGTTCTAACTGGTAGTGCTTATGGACCAGTCATTGAATATTCTGAATATGACCCCTGCCCTGACCATCCACATCCAATCAAATTACCATCTCTGGAATTCAACTACTTCTCTCCATCTCTGCTGGTACCGCCTGCATTCAAGCTACCATATTGGGCTCCTGTACTCAGTAGAGTAGACCTGGTGGTACAGTGGTTAAAATGCTTGGCTGCTAACTGAAAGCTTGGGGTTCTAACCCACCAGTTGCTCGGCAGGAGAAAGATGTGGCAGTCTGCTGCCATAAAGATTTACAGCCTTGGATACCCTATGGGGCAGTTCTACTCGGTCCTGTGGACTTGCTATGAGTCAGAATCCACTTGACAGCAGTGGGTTTTTTTTTTTTGTTGCTGTTGTTGTGGTCTTTTTTCTTTTTTTTTTTGCACTCAGTAGAAACCTTTGAGCCTCTCAGATCCAATATTGTTTCCATTTAACCCATCTTCCACATGCAGAATCTATTATTTCAAAGTCACCCATCTGACGATGTCAGCCTCCTTGGAATATTTCAATGACTTTGCAGTGAAGGTCCTGCCCATCTCACCAACATATGAAGTCTTGCCATCCTTCCCCTTAATCCCTAAACTCCAGGCACAAGATTCTTTTCTTGAGTTCCTCCTAGAAACAAATGCTCTTCCTACCTCTAGTTCAGCTCTCCCTGCCCTCTATTCCCTTTTTATCTACTATTTATCCTTTAAAGGTCAATTTTTCTAAGAAGCCATTCTTAATCCCTCAGTTTAAGTCAGCATCCTCTGTTATATGCTCTCATGCCACCCTACACTTCTCCTTTGTAATTACTGCAGTTATAATTAAATAATTACAATTATGATTAAGTTGACCCTTTTGTTTAATATGTCTCTGTCTTAGTTACCTAATGCTGCTATAACAGATATACCACAAATGGATGGCTTTAACAAAGAGAAATTTATTTCTTCACAGAAAGTAAACTAAAAGCCCAAATTAAGGGCGTCAGCTCCAGGGGAAGGCTTTCTGTCTCTGTCGGCCTTCTCATCAATGTTTCCCCAGACTAGGAGCTTCTCCGTGTGGGGGCCCCGGGTCCAAAGGACATGCTCTGCTCCTGGCACTGCTTTCTTGGTGGTGTGAGGTTGCCCTATCTCTGGGCTCACCTCTCTTTTTTGTCTCAAGAGATTGCCTCAGTACACAACCCAATCTTGTAGACCGAGTCCTGCCTCACTAACACAATTGCTGCCCATCCTCCCTCATTAACATCATAAAGGCATGATTTACAACATATAGGAAAATCACACAATACTGGGAATCATGGCCCAGCTAAATTGATACACACATTTTTTGGGGGACATAATTCAATCCATGACAGTCTCCTTTGTTAGTAAGCTCCTATAATGAAGGTAATATAGTGTTCAATTGATTTACTGTATTCTGAGTGCCTATCACAGCACCTTGCACAGAGTAGACACTCAATACATATTTTCTAATTGAAAAAACAAATGAACAAATGAAATAATATATTTAAAATAACACTTAATCGTAATTTATTACCTGCCCATGCTGTGGTTATGCAATATATCCATCATGCATTAGAGAGCAATTACATGTAACTAGCAAAGCAGTAAGGAGCCCTGGTGGTGCAAATGGTTAAGCACTCAGCTCCTACCCTAAGGGTTGGCAGTTCAAAACCACCCAGCAGCTCCATAGGAGAAAAGACCTGGCAATCTGCTCCCATAAAGATTACAGTTTAAGAATCCCTATGGGGCAGTTTTACTTTGTCCTATAGGGTTTCCATGAGTGGGCATCGAGTCGACGGCACATAACAATAACAGCAGCAAAGTGGTAAACTGGCAGAAAATAAATGCTAAACATTGAGAGTAGTTTTGCCACAGAAGAAAATTACAACCTGCTGCTCTGTTTTAACAATTTAGAGTTCTTTGTAAGAAGTTTGAGGCAGTGTGGAGTAACAGAAAGATCCCTGGTCTGGAAATAAGGGGAGCTGATTTTTAATCTGGCTGTGCCACAAACAACGTATGTGATCATTAAGTCACATTCACTGTCTGAGACTTAGCTTAGTTAATAAGTTGTTGTTGTTAGGTGCCATCCAGTCGGTTTTCAACTCATAGCGACGTGTTAAAGAGTAGAACTGCTTCATAGGGTTCTCTAGGCTGTAATCTTTACAGAAGGAGATTTCTAGGTCTTTCTTCCGCAGAGCCACTGGGTGGGTTCTAACTGCCAACCTTTCAGTCAGTAGCCAAGCGCCTAACCATTGGGCCACCAGGGCTCCTCTCAGTTAACAAGTAAGGGGTTTTAAAGCAGGCTGAAAATGCTAAGCCTACAGATAATGTACATATGCGCTGCAGCTGAGAGTAAACCAAGCGGTGGTGGTGACTCTGGTGACCTCCAGAGTACAAGCCTAGTCTAATGTCATTCTATTCCTCTGCCCCTACAAAAATCCAACGCAGGATAATTAAAACCTATCTGTGGGCTGCCAGTTTGTTACTCCCTTAATAAATGATTCCTTCAGCCCTGGTGGCACAGTGGTTAAGAGCTCAGCTACTAGCCAAAAGGGTGGCAGTTCGAATTCACAAGCTGCTGCTTAGAAATCTTAAAGGGCAATTCTGCTCTGTCCTATAGGGTTGCTATGGGTCAGAATCAGTTTGATGGCAATGGGGCTTTCAGTCACTATAATCTCTGGGTGGTGTAAGCAGTTAACACACTCAGCTGCTAACCAAAAGGTTGGAGGTTCGAGCTCACCCAGAGGCACCTCGGAAGAAAGGCCTGGCAATCTACTTCTGAAAAATCAGCCATTAGAAAACCCTATGGAGTGCAGTTCTACTCTGACACTCTTGGGGGCACCGTGAGTTGGAATCAACTCTCTGGTAACTGGTGTGTGTGTATGTATGTCAGTCACTAAAAATGCATGACTTTTTCATATATTACAGTTTTAAAAACCAATGTTTCTTTCATATTTTACAATAAGCAGTATTCCTTAATGAGTATATGCCACAGAACTTGAAAACTCTTATTCTTGTTACTGAACTTAGTGTCATACTAGCTGATCCATGATTTAGAGAAGCTGCTGTGGTTCATGGGAGCTTGTCCATCTGGATTTTGCCCTATTTCAAGCTGTCATGCATTAGTGGAAAGCGAGAAAGGGAGAACCAGGAATCCTGGGTGCCAGTGCCAGGACTGATATGCTGTTACTTGACTACGCAATTTTGGCATGGCACTTATGCTTTATGGGCTTCTGTATTCTTTTTTTTTTTTTTTTTTTTGATAGCAGTTTATTGCGTTTTTGATGAAAATTTACACAGTAAATTACTTTTCTATTTGACAATTTCTATACAAATTGCTCTGTGACATTAGTTACATTTTCACAATGTGTCATTGTTTTCTTTAATTGTGTTCTGGTTATTCCATTTCCAGTACTCTAGTTTCCCTGCCCTTGTAATTCTTTATAACATCTTTTTTTTTTTATTGTACTTTAGATAAAGGTTACAGAACAAACTAGTTTCTCATTCAAGAGTTAGTACACATATTGTTTTATGACATTGGTTAACAACCCCACTACATGTAAACACTCTCCCTTCTCCACCTTGGGTTCCCTATTACCAGCTTTCCTGTCCCCTCCTGCTTGTGCTGTTTTAATGTAAGTAGGTGGGTGTTTCCTGTACTTACGGGATATTGTACTCACCCTTGAACTTCTCAGCTGATATTGTACTGTCCCCCCAACCCCCACCTTCTAGTCCTTGCCCCTGGGGTGGTGTGCCCCTTTAGTCTCATTTTGTTTTATGGGCCTGTCTAATCTTTAGATAAAGGGTGAACCTCAGGAGTGACTTCATTAGTGAGCTAAAAAGGGGTCCGGGGGCCCTACTCTCGGGGTTTCTCCAGTCTCTATCAGGCCAGTAAGCCTGCTCTTTTTTTGTGAGTTAGAATTTTTTTCTACATTTTTCTCCAGGTCTGTCCGGCACCCTCTACTGTGATCCCTGTCATAGCAGTCAGTGGTGGTAGCCAGGCATCATCTAGTTGTATGGACTCAGTCTGGTGGAGGCCGTGGTAGTTGTGGTCTGTTAGTCCTTTGGACTAATCTTTTCCTTGTATCTTATTTTCTTCATTCTCCCATGCTCCTGAAGGGAGGAGACCAGGGGAGTATCTTACATGGCTGCTCACAGGCTCTTAAAACCCCAGACGCTACTCATAACTATGTTATGCCAGTTGAGCTAGATGTTCCCCAAGACCAAAGTCCCGACAGCCCTCAGCCCAGTAATTCGGTCCTTCAGGGAGTTTGGATGTGTCTATGGAGATTCCATGACCTTGCCTTGTACAAGTTGTGCTGGCTTCCCCAGTATTTTGTAAGACTATTCTTCACCAGTTACCACTTATCTATTGTCTATTTAGTGTTTTTCCATCCCTGCCCCTCCCCTCCCTAGTAACCATCAAAGACTGTTTCTTTTTGTGTGTAAACCTTTTCATGAGTTTTTATGGTAGTGGTCTCATACAGTATTTGTCCTTTTGTGATTGACTTATTTCACTCAGCATAATGCCCTCCAGATTAATCCATGTCGTGAGATGCTTTGCAGATTCATCATTGTGCTTTATTCTCGTGTAGTACTCCATTGTGTGTATGTACCATAGTTTGTTTATCCATTCATCTGTTGATGAGCATCTAGGTTATTTCCGTCCTTTTGCTATTGTGAACAATCCTGCAATGAACATGGTTGTGCATATGTCTATTCGTGTGACAGCTCTTATTTCTCTAGAATATATTCCTAGGAGTGAGATTGCTGGATCATATGGTATTTCTATTTCTAGCTTTCTAAGGAAGCACCATAACATTTTCCAAAACGGTTGTACTATTTTGCATCACCACCAGCAGTGCATAAGAGCTCCAATCTCCCCACATCCTCTCCAACATTTGCTATTTGCTGTTTTTTTGATTCATGCCAATAATGCTGGGGTGACATGGTATCTCATTGTGGTTTTGATTTGCATTTCTCTAATGGCTAGTGATTGCGAGCATTTCCTCATGTGTCTGTTGGCCGCTTGAATGTCTTCTTTGGTGAAGTGTCTGTTCATTTCCTTTGCCCATTTTTTCATTGGATTATTTGTCTTTTTGTTGTAGAGGTGTTGGATTTTCCTGTAGATTTTAGAGATTAGACCTCTGTTGGATTTGTAATAGCCAAAAATTTTTCCCCGTCTGTAGGTTCACTTTTTACTCTTTTGGTGAAATCTTTTGATGAGCATAAGTGTTTAATTTTTAGAAGATCCCAGTTATCTAGCTTATCTTCTGGAGTTTGTGTGTTGTTAGTTATGGTTTGTATCCTGTTAATGCCATGTATTAGGGCCTCTAGAGTTGATCCTATTTTTTCTTCTATGATATTTATAGTTTTTGGTTTTGTATTTAGGTCTTTGATCCATTTTGAATTAGTTTTTGTGTATGGTGTGAGGTATGGGTCCTGTTTCACTTTTTGCGGATGGACTTCCAGTTTTGCCAGCACCATTGGTTAAAAAGACCGTCTTTTCCCCATTTGATGGACTTTGGGCCCCTGTTGAAGATCAGGTGACCGTAGGTGGATGGATTTACATCTGGGTTCTCAATTCTCTTCCATTGGTCAATGTATCTGTCATTGTACCAGTATCAGGCTGTTTTGGCTACCGTAGCTATATAGCAGGTTCTGAGGTCAGGTAGTGTGAGTCCTCCTACTTTATTCTTCTTCAGTAGTGCTTTACTTATTTGGGGCTTCTTCCCTTTCCATCTAAAGTTAATCATTAGTTTTTCCATCTCTTTGAAGAAAGTTGTTGGTATTTGGATTGGGATTGAGTTATATTTGTAAATTGCTTTGGGTAGAAGTGTCATTTTCACAATGTTGAGTCTACCTATCCATGAGCATGGTTTGTTTTTCCATTTATGTAGACTTGTTTTGGTTTCTTGCAGTAGTGTTTTGTAATTTTCTTTGTATAGGTCTTTTACATCCTGGTTAGATGTATTCCTAAGTATTTTATTTTTTTAGGGGCTATTATGAATGGTATTATTTTCCTGATTTCCTTTTCATTGTTCTCTTTATTGGTGTATAGGAATCCAACTGATTTTCATATGTTTATCTTATATCCTGCTACTCTTCTGAATCTTTCTATCAGTTCCGGTAGTTTTCTTGTGGATTCTTTTGGGTTTTCTATGTATAGTATCATATCATCCACAAATAAGGACAGTTTAACTTCTTCATTACCAGTTTGGATGCCCTTTATTTCTTTTTCTTGCCTTATTTCTCTAGCTAGGACTTACAACACAATGTTAGTAGGAGTGGTGATAAAGGGCATCCTTGTCTTGTTCCTGTTGTCAAGGGGAATGTTTTCAGCCTCTCTCCATTAAGAATAATGTTGACTGTTGGTTTTGTATAAATGTCCTTTATTATGTTGTGGAATTTCCCTTATATACCTATTTTATTGCGAGTTTTTATCAGGAATGAGTGTCAAACTTTGTCAAATGCCTTTTCTGTGTCGATTGAGATGATTATGTGATTCTTTTATTTATGTGGTGGATTACGTTGATTGATTTTCTAATGTTGAACCATCCTTGTATACCTGGTTTGAATCCTACTTGGTCATGGTGTATTATTTTTTTGATATGATGCTGAATTTATCGGCTAGAATTTTGTTGAGAATTTTTACATCTATAGTCATGAGAGATATTGGTTTGTAATTGTCTTTTTTCATGGTGTCTTTGCCTGGTTTAGGTATCAGGGTTATACTGGCTTCATAGAATGAATTTGGAAGTATCCCTTCCTTTTCTATGTTCTGAAATAGTTTGATTAGTACTGGTGTAAGATCTTCTCTGAATGTTTGGTAGAATTCCCCAGTGAAGCCATCTGGGCCAAGGCTTTTTTTTGTTGGGAGTCTTTTTAATTTCCTTTTCAATCGCTTCTCTTGTTATGGGTCTGTTCAGATTTTCAACATCATTTTGTGTTAGTTTGGGTAGGTAGTGTGTTTCTAGGAATTTATCCATTTCCTCTAGGTTTTCAAATTTGATGGAGTATAGTTTTTCATAATACTCTGTTATGATCCTTTTTATTTCAGTTGGGTCTGTTGTAATGTCCCCCATTTCATTTCTTATTTGGGTTATTTGCGTACTCTCCTGTTTTTCTTTTGTCAGTTTGGCCAGTGGTTTGTCAATTTTGTTGATCCTTTCAAAGAACCAACTTTTGGTTTTGTTGATTCTTTCTGTTGGTTTTCTCTCCTCTATTTTATTTATTTCTGCTCTGATCTTTATTATTTCCTTTCTTCTGGTGGCTGTGATCTTCTTTTGCTGTTCTGTTTCTATTTGTTCAAGTCGTGTAGCTAATGTTTTGATTTTGTCCATTTCTTCTTTTTTGATGTGTGCATCTACTGGTATAAATTGACCTGGAGCACTGCCTTTGCTGTGTCCCAAAAGTTTTGGTATGATGTGTTTTCATTCTTGTTTGATTCTAGGAATTTTTTGATTCCATCTTTGATTTCTTCTATTACCCAGTGGTTTTTAGCAGGGTGTTATTCAGTTTCTGTGATGGTTAAGATTGTGTGTCTACTTGGCTGGGCCATGATTCACAGTGTTTATATGTGCTCAACCCCATGACGGGATCTGCTGTGAGTAGCAGGTCAGCTGTTGGGTGGAGTGTTCTATATATGTCTATGAGTTCAAGTGGCTGATTGTGTCTTTTAGATCTTCTGTATCTTTGTGTTTCTTTCTAGATGTTCTGTCCTTTACCAAGAGTGGTGTGTTGAAGTCTCCTACTATTATTGTGGAACTGTCAATTTCTCTTTTCAGTGCTGTTAGAGTTTGTTTTTTTTTTTTCTAATGTATTTGGGAGCCCTGTCATTGGGTGTGTAGATGTTTATTATGGTTATGTCTTCATGATGGCTCATCCCCTTGATCATAATATAGTGTCCTTCTTTGTCTTTTATGGTGGATTTTGTTTTAAAGTGTATTTTATCTGAGATTACTGTTGCCATTCCTGCTCTTTTTTGGTAGCTGTTTGTTTGAAATATTTTTTCCATCCTTTGATTTTTAATAAATTTACATCTTTGTTTCTAAGGTGTGTCTCTTGTAGACAGCATATTGATGGATCCTGTTTTTTAATCTATTCTGTCACTGTCTGTCTCTTTATGGGTGCATTTAGGCCATTTACGTTCAGTGTAATTATTGATAGATGTGAGTTTATTGCTGTCATTTTGTAGTGCTTTTTTTTTTTTTTGTGGTGCTGATGTTTTCTTTGTTCCTGTTACTCTCCTGGGCTGATTTCCCTTTGTTTGTGGATTTTTTTTTCATTTATTTTGTTTTTGTAGATTTTGATTTTAGTGAGGCTATGTTTTTCTTCTTTATTTTGATGAGTAGGTTTGTTAACTTTCTTTGTGGTTACCTTGAGATTTACCCTTATCCTGCTACGTTTGAACTAGTCTATTATTACTTAGTATCACCTTTCCTTCCTCTCCATTAGAAAGTTCTATACCTACGCCATTTATTCCCTCTTTTATTGTTCTGATGTTGTTGTCATTTACAGATTAACCTCTCTGGTTCCCTGTTTTAATTCTTTTGGTTTTGGATAGTCCTTGAGAGTTCATTTCCTAGGTTGATATCTGGCTGGTGAAATCTTGCATCCTAGATTCAGGCTGTGGTCTGATGTTGTTTGTTCTCAAACTGAAGGACTTCCTTTAAGTATTCTTTTAAATTTGATTTTGTTTTTACATATTCCTTTAATTTCTGTTTACCTGGAAATGTCCTAAGTTCACCATAATATTTAAACAAAATTTTTGTAGGGCATATTATTCTTGGTTGGCAATTTTTTTCTTTCAAGGTTTTATATATGTCATCCCATTGCCTTCTTGCCTGCATGGTTTCTGCCAAGTAATCAGAGCTCAGTCTTATTGTTTCCCATCTGTATGTGACTTTTTGTTTTTCTCGAGCTGCTCTCAGGATTCTTTGTGTTTGGTTTTAGTGAGTGTGATTATGATATGCCTTGGTGATTTTCTTTTGGGGGTCTATCCTATATGGGGTTCATTGAGCTTCTTGATGGTCAGCTCTTCATCTTTCATGATATTAGGGAAGTTTTCTATTAGCAATTCTTCAATGGCTGATTTTTTGGAAGTAGATCACCAGGGCTTTCTTCCAGGGTACCTCTGGTTTGACTCAAACCTCCAATCTTTTGGTTAGCAGCTGAGTGCTTAACAGTTTGTGCCACACAGGGAACCTATGTAAGTACCTGGAGAGAGGTAAATGGATAGGTCAAAGGATGGACAACTGAGTTTCTGATAGAAGAAGAAAGGGAAACTAATAGTCCCTTAAAATTGACCTGTGGACTTGTGCAGGCCGATGATAAAGTTTTCTCTGGGTAGCTATGAGTTGGAATTGACTCGACAGCATGGGTTTGGGTTTTTTTGGTTTGTGTGTGTCTTTGATTATAGTGAGCACAGTAAAGTTTAAAATAGTAGAAATTATCTTATCATGGAAAAGAAAAATCCTGCCTCACCCCTCCCTTTTCCATTCCCGTGGGACCATCACTCTCAAAACTTTCAGTTAATAACTTATTGCTATTCATTGATTTACCAACTGAAAACATGATCTTTTTACTCCTTACTATGAAATATGGAGATTTAGCTCAGCTATACCACCTTACCTTCTCTTCTTCCTTAATTTTGATCATTGCATTGTTTTTATTCATTCATTAAACAAATATTTATTGAGCACTGAGTGTGTATCAGGTCCCACCGTAGATGTTTGGGATATATCAGTGAATAAGATTAAAAAAAAAAAAAAGTCCTACCATTAGGTTGTTTGTCTTCTAGCGGTAGTGCACAGAATGAACACAACAAGAAAAACATATAGTAGGAGTAGGTTGGAGGGTCCTAAGTGCTAAGCAGAAAAATAATGCAGGGGCAGAGGTTAGGATGTAGTACTAGTGGAGAACTTTGTTTATTTGTGTGTGTGTGTGTGTGTGTGTGTGTGTGTGTATTAATAGGGCAATCAGAGAAGACCTCTGACAAAGTGACATTTGAGCAAAGACTTGAAGTAGCTAGGTGATTGAGCATGTAGATAACTGGGGAAAGAAGTCTTCAGGTAGAGGAAACAGCAAGTGCCAAGTCTGGAAGTGGAGCGTACTTGGCCTGTTTGAACAAAAACAAGGAAGTTTAAGTGACTGAGACTGAGTTCAAGTGAGCAAAGCAGGGAATGGTAGGAAGTATTATACACCCGAGTGAAGACAGCACGTGGGCAGGAGGTGTTCAAGAGAGGTTATAGTTAAGACCATAAGACTTGATGAAATCAGTAACAGAAGGATTTCAGGTAGAAAAGATAGGATCAAGGACTGAGTTTGGAACACTCTGATGTTCAGAGTTTTGTGACATGCTGTGAAACCAGTCAGAGACAGAAATTAAGTAGCTAGTGAGTAGGAGGAAAGCCAGGAGAAAGTTCTGTCCTGGAAGTCAAAGATGAATGTGGTTATACAATATCACATACTGCTATTGGCTTGAGTAATGTGCAGACTGAGAAGTGACCAGTGGACTTATGCGAAGGGTATTTCTGCCTTTTATAAGAGCAATCTCTGTGGAGTCATAGGAGGAAAAATCTGATTGGAGAGTGTTTAAGAGACACTGGAAGGAGAGAAATTAGGGACTGGGGATTCTTTAAAGGAGTTTTATTCTAAAAGGAACAGAAAACTGGAATTATAGTTGGAGGGGGAAATTGAGACACAATTTTTTTTTAAAGATGAAGGAAATAGGGTGTCTGGATGCTGATGGGAAGGATTTGTAAAAAAAGAAAAAATGAAGCTGTAGGAAAGAGAATACTGATAGAGCAAAATCCTTAGATAGGCAAGAGGGGCTGGGATCTAGTACACAAATGGCAGTTTTGGTATTAGGTAGGGCACCATCTAAGTTCTTTATCAGTTGTCTTTATATCTTTAAAAGTATATATTTCAACCTCATTTTTTTGTGCTGTAGACTTTAGACACTATCTCTTGCCTTCCCTCCATACACCTTTCCTCCTCACTTCAGCTTCCCAGCTCCTCTCAGGAATAAATGGGAACATTTGTGTTTTATAACTATGAAGAAGTATTCTGTGCTTTAAGTATAAAATCATTTCAAAGACACCCGACCCATATGCAGCATTTACCTTATAGCTATGTTAACCGGAGAACTAATGGTGAGCTAGGATTACATTGCCTCCTTAGTGGGTCCAATGCCAAGACTGCTGTGTCACTGGTAGAGAATGGAAAGTTTCAGGGTTCAGCTGAATGCATTTTCTATTTTCTTACATACCATCAATGGTTAAAAATTAGGCAACATTTTAATAACTCTTCCAAATTCACCCATTGCTATCTAGACTTGCTGTAGTTATCACTTTGAGATATCCTTTTATTGTTTTTCTGTAAGTTACCTCATTTTAAAGGTCCTCATGCTGTCTTCTCTCTTAGTTTTCACTCTTGTTATATTGAACTGTATTCCCAGGAGACTTCTTAAAAACATTCATGTGTTATAGACTTTTTGAGTTCTTGTATGTTCCCAGAACCTTAATTTTTCCCTCAGACTTAAATATTTAGTTGTTATACAATTTTAAATTCAAATCCATTTTCCTGAGAGCTCTAAAAGCATTGTTTTATTTTTCCCGCAAAGTCTAATGTTTGCTGATGAGAACTCTGAAGTAATGTTCCTTTGAAGAGACTTGTGTTTGTTTCTTCTCTGGAAGCTTTTAGGATTTTCTGTTTATCTGGTGATGTGAAATAGGACAAGAATATATCTTCCCTGAGGACTTTTTTCCCCCCCAACCATCTGTGTATTTGGTGATATTTTTCAATATAAAGATTTCTTTCTTTTAGCAGCTCTGCAAAGTTCCTTTATATTATATCTTTGATAATTCCTTTCTCTTCGTTTTCTCTTTCTGTTTGTTTTGTTTTATTTTTACTCTTCTTGGGGTTCCTATTATTTGAATCTTGGAATCGTGAATTAATCTCTCTTTCTCCATTATTTTTTTCTAAATCTATGCCTTTCTGTTCAATATTCTGGGAGAATTCCTCATATTTTGCTTCAAGTTCATCTATTCAGTTTTATATTTCCTCACTCATATTTTTAATTCCCAGTTTGTTCTTTTTTATGGATGTTTTATCTTTCTGAGTCTCTTTATGGACACTAATTAAAATAATTTTTATAAAGTGTTCTTCTGTTCTCTAAATCATCTTTTTTTTCTGACAAAGCTCTTCAGTTTGTTTTCCTTAGTCTCTCTCTCTCTTCTCTCTTATATCCTGGCTTTCCTTATATATTTCAAGATCCTTAGTAGTATCTTTATACTTAATAATGAAGCATCGATCTTCTTGATAACTAGAACGGACTCCTGTTGCTGTTCTGTATTTGGGTTTAAGTTTCATAGGTCCTTTCCATGAATACATCAACTAGCTGGGAATTATGAGATTAATGATGGGGCTTGTGGACTGTTTAATTAGATTTCAGAGTGGGCATACAAGAAGCTGGCAGGTAAACTGTATTTTTCACTTATATCCCAGAGGGAGAAGTATTCAATCTGAGGGTTGTGGAACAACTCTAGATCTTCACATGTACCTCATTCATTATTTTAAAAGGAAGGCCTTTCTCATTTTATTTTTTTTATTTGTATATTTGCTTTATTTGTTTTAGTTTTATTTATTACCTGGGAAAAATTCTGGGTGTGGTAGATTGTATTTTCAAAAATAGCCACAACAATATGTAACACTCCACATGCTCCTCTTACAATGTGACCAACAGTTTTCCCAATTATAATGGTTTGGCCTGTGTGACCGTGGCACAAGTGATGCTTTGTGATTTCTGAGACGAGGTTGTAAAAGGCCATGAAACTTCTGCCTGGTCTTTCTTGTGATGTTTGCTCTTGGAACCCAATCCCCATGCTGTAAGAAAGCCAAGGAGCTACAAAGAGAAGCCACGTATAGGTGTTCTGCCTGACAACCTCTACCAAGATTCCAGCTGAGAGCCACTATCAAGCCCTGGACATGTGAATGAGCAAACCTTTAGAATATTCCAGCCCCTAGCCTTTTAGTCATCTCAGCCTTTGAGCTGTGCCCAAAGACACCATATGAAGCAGAGACAAGCTATATCTGCTGAGCCCTGCTCAAATCTCAGTTTCATGAGCAAAACTTAGCCACTAAGTTTGGGAGGTATGTTGTTCAGCAACAGATAACTGGGATGTTGGATTGTTTGTTCTTCTGCCTCTGTGATTGGGAAAGGGTGATGAGGGGAGTCGGAAATGCTATTCAGTGATAAAACTCTTTGACTGAAGGACTTTAATTAATCGCTCTTTTTCCATCCATTCTTCTACCACCACCCTCTCTGTTCCTGTTATTCTGAGCTCTCCTCTGGCTGCTCCGTCTGTGCATTGGTGTAGTCTCTGTTCTCCTTCATCTGGCAACGGGCATTCACTTTTATTATGCCTTTCAGAAGTTTTGAAATCTCTCACATGCTCATCAGTTCTCTTTTGTTTTATTCACCAGTGTGTTTTCTCCATTTTAGATTCCTTCACTGTTTTTTTCATCAGAGTTTTGAAATGAAAGAGAGACAAGCTCCTGAGTTCAGCTTACATTGTGAAAGAGATGCTCTAAAGGTTTTATGAATTAATTTATAGTTCCATCTGGTGTAAGCTGAACATTTACCCGTTATTTTCTTAGTATCAAGTCCCAGTGCTTATGAATGGTGTGTGAGATAAGAAAACGAGAACTTGAAGCAGCTCTGCCCAGTAGAACTTTCTGCAGTGATTGGAATGTTCTATTCTTCCCTGTCCAATACAGGGAAGAATACACCTGTGGCTACTGAGCACTTAAAATGTGGATAGGGCAATTGTGGAGTTAATTTTATTTAATTTTAATTGATTTAAATTTAAATAGTCACTTGCAGCTAACTCCATTGCTGTCGAGGCGATTCCGACTCATAGCAACCCTATAAAAACCAAACAAACCAAACCCCTTGGCATCAAGTTGATTCTGACTCATAACAACCCTATAGGACAGAGTAGATCTGCCCCATAGAGTTTCCAAGGAGCGGCTGGTGGATTCGAACTCTCGACCTTTTGGTTAGCAGCTGAGCTCTTAACCACTGTGACACCAGGGCTCCATGAAGTCTGGTACCATCCTATAATTCTTCACAAAGCAGCCCTTCAGATAGCCACTGTCCAGTGATAAGAACTGTCAGCACCATTATCTCTTGAGAATCCTTGGAATCTAATTCACTGGCGTCACAAAACCAGCAATACACTCACTAGAAACAAATTTTTCATTATAATAAAAAGCTTTAAGCTTCCAAATAACTGTGATAGATTTCTGATATGGCAAAAAAAATGGTCAAATTTAACTATAATAATATAAATATAATTTTGTTTTATTATTTTCTTCCAAATTTCAATATATAAAATTTCTTAAATGACACCTTCAAAATATGTTATATATGGATAATTTGTATTTTAACTATCCACCTGCCAAATATTTTCACTTCAAAAATAATTTAGGCAATGTTAATGTTCAATCAATATTTCTTTTTTTTATTGTACTTTAGATGAAGGTTTACAGAACAAACTAGCTTCTCATTAAACAATTAGTACACATACTGTTTTGTTACACTGGTTACCAACCCCACAACGTGTCAACACTCTCCCTTCTCGACCTTGGGTTCCCTCAACCTTGGGTTCCTTATTACCAGCTTTCCTGTCACAATCAATATTTCTCAAGGCTATAAAAATTAGATAATTATTTAAGTACTTCTTGAACTCAGAGAGTAAACAAGAATGCAATTTTGTCATTCATTATCTTATGAGATGAAAAAAATTAATAAATTAATTCTTGGAATTCCTCTTTTATGTTATATACATAATTCCAGAAATACGTAAGTATCTTGAACAAAACTCATGCAAAATAAAATTTACAAAATGTCATGGATTGAATTATGTCTTCCAAAAATGTGTGTCAGCTTGGTTAGGCTACGATTCTGATTCCTGGTCATGTGTGATTGTCCACCATTTCATCATCTGATGTGATTTTCCTTTGTGTTGTAACTCCTACCTCTATGTCGTTAATGGAGTCCTGGTGGCACAGTGGTTAAGCCTTCTGCTGCTAACCACAAGGTCGACAGTTCGAATCCACCAGTCACTCCTTGGAAACCTATGGAGCAGTTCTACTCTGTCCTGTAGGGTCAGTATCAGTTGAAATCAACTCCATGGCAGTGGGTTTGTTTTTTTATGATGTCAGTGAGGCAGCATTAGAGGCAGTTATGTTAATGAGGCAGGACTCAGTTTACAAGATTAGGTTGTATTTTGAGTTCGTCTCTTTGGAAATACAAAAGAGAGAAGCAAGTAGAGAGACGTGGGGACCTCATACCACCAAGAAAACAGCGCCGGGAGCACAGCGTGTCCTTTGAACCCGGCGTCCCTGTTCTGAGAAAATCCTAGGCCAGGGGAAGATCGATGACAAGGACCTTGCTCCAGAGTCGACAGTGAGAGAAAGCCTTCCCCTGAATCTGGTGCCCTGAATTCGGACTGCTAGCCTCCTGGACTGTGAGAGAATACATTTCTCTTTGTTAAAGCCATCCACTCGTGGTATTTCTGTCATAGCAGCACTAGATAACTAAGACACAAAGAAAATGGTATCCTCCCCCCAATTCTATTCTATGATAAATGGCTCTTAGTTAACAGGAAGTACAGAGTCTGTTGAATTTCTTTGAGTACTTTATGTAAAAAAGAGTTTGAAATTTTGGCTAGCATCTGTCTTACCAAAGGCACATTCCTCCACTTGGATTATAGTTGTTAAGTGCCTTCAATTTGGTTCCGAGTCAGAACTACCCTGCGTATAACAGAACAAAACGTTGTTTGGTACCGTGCCATCCTCACGATACTAGGTATGTTTGAGCCCATAGTTGCAGCCACTGTGTCAGTCCATCTCTTCTTTGAGGGTCTTCTTTTCTTTCGCTGACCCTCTATATGATGACTTCCTCCAGGGATTGTTCTCTCCTGATAACATGTCCAAAGTAAGTGAGACAAAGTCTCTCACCATCCTCACTTCTAAGGGACATTTGTCCTCCAAGACAGATTTGTTCATTTTCTTGGCAGTCCATGGTATATTTAATATTTTTGCCAACACCATACTGCATCAATTCTTCTTCAGTCTTCCTTTTTCATTGTCCAGCTTTCACATGCATATGAGGTTATTGAAATGACCATGGCTTATGTAAGGCACACCTTAGTCCTTTAAGTGACATCTTTGCTTTTTAACACTTTACAGAGGTCTTTTGCAGCAGATTTGCCCAATGCAATATGTCATTTGATTTCTTGACCGCTGCTTCCCTGGGCATTGATTGTGGATCCAAGTAAAATGAAATCCCTGACAACTTCAATGTTTTCTGTTTATCATGATGTTGCTTATTTGTTCAGTTGTGAGGATTTTTGTTTTCTTTTCTTTTCTGTTAAAAGTTTTTTTTTCCTATGCACACGCAATATGTTTAAATCCACTTTTATTTTTACATGGTTGGGATTAGGATTTTTGTTTTCTTTATCTTGAAGTATAATCCATACTGAAGGCTATACTCTTTGATCTTCATCAGAAAGTGCATCAAGCCCTCTTAACTTTCTGCAAGCAAAGTTGTGTCATTTACATATCACAGGCTGTTAAATACTCTTCCTCCAATCCTAATGTCGAGTTCTTCATATAGTCCAGTTTCTCAGATTATTTGGTCAGCATACATATTGAATAAGAACGGTGAAAGGATACAATCCTGGCGATCCGACAAGGTCCACATGTATAGTCATCATTTATGTTGTTGAAAAAGGTATTTCTGATTAATAAGTCCCTAGTCTTTCAAAATTCTATCTTGTGATCTCTGGCATGTGTATCACCAAGGCCATTATTTTCCAACTACAGATCCTTCTTTGTTTCAGACTTTCACATTCCAGTCACTAGCATTTATCAGTGTATCTTGATTGCACATTTGATCAATTTCAGACTGCAGAAGCTGATATAAGTCTTCAATTTCTTCATCTTTGGCATTAGTAGTTGGTATATAAATTTGAATAATAGTCATATTAGCTAGTCTTCCTTGTAGCTGTATGGATATTATCCTATCACTGACAGCATTATACTTCAGGATACTTCCTGAAGTATTCTTTTTGAGGGTGAATGTGACACCCTTCCTCTTCAATTGAAATGGAAAACTTGAAGATAAATTTCCTAGGTATTAGTAAGTTGAAATGGACTGGTACTGGCCATTCTGAATCAGACAATCATATGGTCTGCTATGCTAGGGAGGACAAACTGAAGAGGAACTGCATCACATTTATAGTAAAAAAAAAAATTCAACATCATTGTGAGGTACAGCGCTGTCAATGATAGGATAATATTCATTTGGATAGGTGGACTTTTAATACTAATTTATGTTTAGAAATGTTTTGACTGCAGTTTTTTTGAAAGTAAAGAAAAATAATAATGACCTTACATAGTGACATCAGAAACAGTCATTTTCACATGGACGTTTTTGGTTTCAACAATAGAGAGCATTCCTTTCTAAGATCACCAACATTTTCCTTTCCTTGTACTTAAAGAATAGGTTATCCAGCATAATACCTTCACATTCTAAGTAAAATAGTTTCTGCGTGTTCAAAGAAATTGCTTCCATTTCTCTGAATCTTTTATAAAAGGACTAAATTATGTATATTTGTTGTTGTTAGGTGTCGTTGAGTCAGGTTCAACTCATAGTGACCCTATGCACAACAAAACGAAACACTGCCTGGTCCTGCACCATCCTCACAATCATTCCTATATTTGAGCCCATTGTTTAAAGCACTGAGTCAGTCTATCTCGTTGACGGTCTTCTTTTTCAATGATCCTCTATTTTACCAAGCATGATATCCTTCTCCAGAGACTGATCCCTCCTGATAATATGTCCAAAGTGTGTGAGATATAGTCTTGCCATCCTTGCTTCTAAGCAGCATTCTGGTTGTACTTCTTCCAAGACAGATTTGTTCATTCTTTTGGCAGTCCATGGTATATTCAATATTCTTCTCCAACACCACAATTCAGAGGCATCAACTCTTCATCGGTCTTCCTTATTCATTGTCTAGCTTTTGAATGCATATGAGGTGTTTGAAAATACCATGGCATGGGTCAGGCATGCCTTAGTCTTCAAGGTGACATCTTTGCTTTTCAACACTTTAAAGAGGTCTTTTGCAGCAGATTTTGCCAATGCAATGCGTCTTTTGATTTCTTGACTGCTGCTTCCGTAGGTGTTGATTGTGGATCCAAGTAAAATGAAATCCTTGACAACTTCAATCTTTCCTCCATTTATCATGATGTTGCTTATTTGTCCAGTTGTGAGGATTTTTGTTTTCTTTATGTTGAGTTGTAATCCATACTGAAGGCTGTGGTCTTTGATCTTCATCAGTAAGTGCTTCAAATCCTTTTCACTTTCAACAAGCAAGGTCGTGTCATCTGCATAACGCAGGTTGTTAATGAGTCTTCCTCCAATCTTGATGTCCCCATCTGCTTTACAGAGTCTAGCTTCTTGGATTATTTGCTCAGCATACAGATTGAATAAGTATGGTGAAAGGATACAACCCTGACGCACACCTTTCCTGACTTTAAACCATGCCAGTATCTCCTTGTTCTGTTCGAATGACTGCCTTTTGATCTATGTACAGGTTCCTCTTGAGCACAATTAAGTATTCTGGAATTCACATCCTTCGCAATGTTATCCATAATTTGTTATGATACACACAGTAGAATGCCTTAGCATAGTCAATAAAACACAGATAAACATCTTTCTGGTATTCTCTGCTTTCAACCAGGATCCATCTGACATCAGTAGTGGTATCCCTGGTTCCCTGTCCTCTTCTGAATCCAGCTTGAATATTTGTCAGTTCCTGTTCATGTAGTGCTGCGGCCACTTTTGAATGATCTTCAACAAAATTTTACTTGCATGTGATATTAATGATATTGTTCGATAATTTCCACATTCTGTTGGATCACCTTTCTTGGGAATAGGCGTATATATGGATCTCTTCCAGCTGGTTGGCCAGGTAGCTGTCTTCCAATTTTCTTGGTGTAGACAAGTGAGCACCTCCCGTGCTGCATCCATTTGCTGAAACATGGCAACTGATATTCTGTCAACTCCTGGAGCCTTGTTTTTCTCCAATGCCTTCAGTGCAGCTTGGACTTCTTCCTTCAGTACCGTCGGTTCTTGATCATATGCTACCTCCTGAAATGGTTGAATATCGACCAATTATTTTTGGTACAGTGACTCTGTGTATTCCTTCCATCTTCTTTTGTGCTTCTTCTGTCGTTTAATATTTTCCCCTTAGAATGCTTCACTATTGCAACTTGAGGCTTGAATTTTTTCTTCAGTTCTTTCAACATGAGAAACACTGACTGTATTCTTCCGTTTTAGTTTTCTATCTCTAGATCTTTGACATCTTCTGTTCAGCTCTTTTACTTCATTATTTCTTCCTTTTGCTTTAGCTATTTGACATTCAAGAACAAGTTTCAGAGTCTCTTCTGACATCATTTTGGTCTTTTCTTTCTTTACTGCCTTTTTAATGACCTCTTGCTTTCTTTACGTATGATATCCTTGATGTCATTCCACAACTCGTCTGGTCTTCGGTCATTAGTGTGCAACTTGTCAAATGTATTCTTGAGATGGTCTCTAAATGCAGGTGGGATATACTCAGTGTCATACTTTGGCTCCTGTGGACTTGTTCTAATGTACTTTGGCTCTCGTGGACTTGTTCTAATTTTCTTCAGTTTCAACTTCAGCTTGCATATGAGCAGTTGATGGTCTGTTCCACAGTTGGCCCTTGGCCTTGTTCTGACTGATGATATTGAGCTTTCCCATTGAATAGAATACAATAAAAAAATTAGAAAGTACCGAGAACATCACATGTGGGAAGGGTAGGCATTGTTTTATGAAACTTTTGTTTCAGAGATATGTGCATGTGGACTAGAATGTGAGGTAAAAGACTTGGTAAAAACATTTTTAAAATCAGTGGTTTAGATCCTAGCCTTTTTACTTTGTGAGGAAGCTGTAGCATTCTCTTGAACTGACACTGACTTCTCTGTAAATTATCTGAGTAATAGCTTAGAACAAATGCATTGACTAAAATACAGTGAAATCTGTGAGACTCGGAACTTGATGGAACTACCTTGTTTTTCTGGGTCTCACAAGTTTTCTACCTGTGATGGTTAAGGTTGTGTGTCAGCTTTGCTAGGTCATGATTATCCGTAGTTTGGCAGTTATGTAATGATGTAGTTTGGCAGTTATGTAATAATGTGATCTGGCAGTTATGTAATGATGTAGTTATCCTCCGTGATGTGACCTAATGTGACCAGCCAATCAATTGTAAGGGGAGTTAGCTTGGTGATGTGCCCTGCATCCAATAGATATATGGATGTTCTGGCAAAGCTTGCTTGCTTCCTCTGGATCCTGCATCCAGCTCATCATTATCTGACTTCTGGTTCTTGGGACTCGAGCCAGCAGCCTGCTGTATTGTCCATTGACCTTGAGATTCATCAGCTTCTGCAGCTTGTGAACCAGGAGCCTACCATCTAACCTGCTGATCTTGAGTTCGCCAGCCCCTGAAGCTATGTGAGTCAGGAGAAGCCTCCAGCCTAATGCCTGTCCCACAGACTTGGTACTTGCCAACCTCTATAACTGCATGAGCCATTTCCTTGAGATAAATCTCTGTCTCTCTGTCTCTCTCTCTGTCTCTCTCTCTCTCTCT